>NC_140001.1:45495386-45780386 GCF_964263955.1 Coregonus lavaretus | reverse complement strand
GAGCTGCTTTGAAGAGAATTCCATTTAGATATTGCAAATCATAACATAAGGAATTCAAACCAGCTGACTGCCTGTGGAGGACATCCCCACACGGCTCAGAGGAGGGAAACAGGAGTGTCTGCATTAGGAGTGCACGTATAGGATGATGTGGAACTGAGTCTCAAAGGTTTTCACTAATCATAGCTCTCTCATAGTTATGGACCAGGGCCTGTATTCACAAAGCATCTCAGAGTAGGTTCCTGCTGTCCATGGAATCTTATTTATTATGATCTAATAGGAAAAACTGATCCTAGATCAGCAATCCTACTCTGAGAAGCTCTATGGATATGGGCCTAGTTTGGTACAATCATGGGTCAAGACTGCAAAAGTATTGGATCTAGTCCACAGATCATCAGTATTAAGTTATTCCTCTTCATGGTCTTGGACTACTTTGTGTGTATATTATATACAGTGGGGAGAACAAGTATTTGATACACTGCCGATTTTGCAGGTTTTCCTACTTACAAAGCATGTAGAGGTCTATACTTTCTATCATAGGTACATTTCAACTGTGAGAGACAGAATCTAAAACAAAAATCCAGAAAATCACATTGTATGATTTTTAAGTTATGAATTTGCATTTTATTGCATGACATAAGTATTTGATACATCAGAAAAGCAGAACTTAATATTTGGTACAGAAACCTTTGTTTGCAATTACAGAGATCATACGTTTCCTGTAGGTCTTGACCAGGTTTGCACACACTGCAGCAGGGATTTTGGCCCACTCCTCCATACAGACCTTCTCCAGATCCTTCAGGTTTCGGGGCTGTTGCTGGGTAATACGGACTTTCAGCTCCCTCCAAAGATTTTCTATTGGGTTCAGGTCTGGAGACTGGCTAGGCCACTCCAGGACCTTGAGATGCTTCTTACGGAGCCACTCCTTAGTTGCCCTGGCTGTGTGTTTCGGGTCGTTGTCATGCTGGAAGAACCAGCCACAACCCATCTTCAATGCTCTTACTGAGGGAAGGAGGTTGTTGGCCAAGATCTCGCGATACATGGCCCCATCCATCCTCCCCTCAATACGGTGCAGTCGTCCTGTCCCCTTTGCAGAAAAGCATCCCCAAAGAATGATGTTTCCACCTCCATGCTTTACGTTTGGGATGGTGTTCTTGGGGTTGTACTCATCCTTCTTCTTCCTCCAAACACGGCGAGTGGAGTTTAGACCAAAAAGCTATATTTTTGTCTCATCAAACCACATGACCTTCTCCCATTCCTCCTCTGGATCATCCAGATGGTAATTGGCAAACTTCAGATGGGCCTGGACATGCGCTGGCTTGAGCAGGGGGACCTTGCGTGCACTGCAGGATTTTAATCCATGACGGCGTAGTGTGTTACTAATGGTTTTCTGTGAGACTGTGGTCCCAGCTCTCTTCAGGTCATTGACCAGGTCCTGCCGTGTAGTTCTGGGCTGATCCCTCACCTTCCTCATGATCACTGATGCCACACGAGGTGAGATCTTGCATGGAGCCCCAGACCGAGGGTGATTGACCGTCATCTTGAACTTCTTCAATTTTCTTCCAGTTGTTGCCTTCTCACCAAGCTGCTTGCCTATTGTCCTGTAGCCCATCCCAGCCTTGTGCAGGTCTACAATTTTATCCCTGATGTCCTTACACAGCTCTCTGGTCTTGGCCATTGTGGAGAGGTTGGAGTCTGTTTGATTGAGTGTGTGGACAGGTGTCTTTTATACTGATAACAAGTTCAAACAGGTGCCATTAATACAGGTAACGAGTGGAGGACAGAGGAGCCTCTTAAAGAAGAAGTTACAGGTCTGTGAGCGCCAGATATCTTGCTTGTTTGTAGGTGACCAAATACTTATTTTCCACCATAATTTGCAAATAAATTCATTAAAATTCCTACAATGTGATTTTCTGGGAAAAAAAATCTCAATTTGTCTGTCATAGTTGACGTGTACCTATGATGAAAATTACAGGCCTCTCTCATCTTTTTAAGTGGGAGAACTTGCACAATTGGTGGCTGACTAAATACTTATTTTCCCCACTGTATGTACGGAAATGTATATATATATACATATTTATATATATATATACATACAAATATATACATACATACATACATACATACATACATACACACGCACACTATTTACAGATGCCGAATCTTAATTTGACCCAGTTTCTCACAGCAGGAAAATAATCCAACAGGAAATGTGAATTATAATTATGTTTGTAGGGGTTGATAAATTTTTTGTTAGGGCAAATCAAGTCTGACATTTTTAAGTGGAAATTACAAACTTTAGGAGCCTTTTTAAACCTCAAATACACTACAAGCTTGAATTCCCAGCTGTGCAGGAAAATTCCTGCAACATGATGATCAAATTAAGATATGGCATCTGTATGGTATGCCTGCATAGACTACAGCTGACAGTGTCAAATTTGCAGTGTGAATATACTTTATGCCTGAATATATTGTGTTGATCACATGCTCTACTCACAGTTGGGCCTACATGGTATGGAGTAATATTAATGTTAATACAAATTCTAAATGATTAAATTCAAATTCAATTCCTGGTGGAACTAACACGGTACTTCCCCACCCACATTCCATGCAGTCTTTACCTGTACTGGACCACCATCATGTTTTGCTCGCCACAGTGTCGTGCACAGCGGATGTATCTCATCCAGCTCGACTTGCTCGGCTCGTTGCCGTCAATAAAGTGCTGTAACGTCCCTTCCTGGTCATAGATCTGGAAAGCAATGGGGGTTTATGTAGTTAGTCTTCCTAAAGATACACAACAAACATGATTCATTAAAGCACCCTTTAATCGTTATCTACACAACTTTCAACAATGACGCACACAGGAATTAGGAATGTGATGGACTGCCAAGCTCCACAAGTTGTTGTAAAATGTAAACAGTGTACATGTGAGAGCATTGTATAAGTATGAAAATGATTCGCCCTAGAGCAGGGCTCTCCAACCTTGTTCCTGGAGAGCTACCGTCCTATAGATTTTCACTCCAACCCTAACCTAACACACTCATTCTAATCTGAATCAGGTTAGTTACAACTGGGGTTGAAGCAAAAACCTACAGGAGGGTAGCTCTCCAGGAACAGGGTTGGAGAGCCCTGCCCTAGAGTATCGTATAAGTATGAAAATGATTTGCCCTAGGTTAACAGCATCTAAAGTTGATGATGTGAGTTAAAGATGGACTCTTTAATGGTGAAACTGCCATGTCAGTTTGCGATATTAAAACAAAGTTACTGCAAACAACAAACCGTTTTTTTCCCCTCTGACATCATTGCGCGTGCGATAGAACAGCAGCATAAATAATGAAATTAGTTTTACCCCCACCTCTGCTTTGTAAAAAATAACACCGGCCATGGGGCGGACAGTGGCGCTTTTCCCACCTACTGCGGATTCCATCTTTAAAAGGATGGCATACAATTTTGGTTTCAAATATTTTAGTGGCTTCCTTTCCTTCCTCGCTCTAGCCCCATTTATACCAGGTTCTAACATGCGTCCTTTGTGCTGATTGTGCCCACATTTGTAGACAGGTGTAGACAATGATCTGATTGTGATCTTCCTGCCCACCTCCGGAGGTAGTCAGGCACGCATTGTGTCTGGATATCTCACAAGTGTAGACATAGGGCAGCAGGTAGTCTAGTGGTTAGAGCAGGGGTGTCAAACTCATTCCATGGAGGGCCTAGTGTCTGCTGGTTTTTGTTTTTTCCTTTCAATTAAGACCAAGATAACCAGGTGAGGCAGTTCTTTACTAATCAGTGACCTTAATTCATCGATCAAGTCCAAGGGAGGAGCGAAAACCCGCAGACTCAGCCCTCCGGGGAATGAGTTTGACACGTGGATTAGAGCGTTCGAATACCTAAGCCGACAAAGTGAAAAATCGTTCTGTGTGCCCTTGAGCAAGGCACTTAACCCTAATTTGCTCCAGATGTGCTGTACTACTATGGCTGAGCCTGTAATAATACAAATATAAACATTTCACTGCACCTATCCGGTGTGTGACAATAATACAACATTTGGACAGTGAAACAATTTAAATCATCATCACGATCACTTCTAAAGTAATTGACAGGTGGTACCATTGACTTATGACATCGATATGTGTCTTTAAATAAATACATAATATTTTTAAAGAATATCCGTCAAATCATTTGCATACAGGGAGGGGACCAGGAAATCTGGTCACAATGTGGACACAGGGGACAGATAAGAGACACATTTTAATACCATGTGTAGATGCATATCTGAACATGTGGGTACAATCAGAATGTGGACAAGATCAGGACAAAGGATGCAGGTTAGCACCAGGTATAAACGGGGCTTCTCACTCTCACTTTCACTTAAAGCTGTGTTAACATATGTGCCCCCAATATCAGTCACTGTATATCAACCAACCAGTCTGAAATAGCCACACAATGAGAAAACAATATATATTTATTTGGCCATTTCATCATGTTTATGGCAAAAAATCTGCACATATCGGAAAAGCTGGTTGACTAATAAGTACATTGAAGTGAAAAAATAGAGACAGAAATAAAAGATGTAAGGACCGTAGCTAAGCAATATAATAATTTCTGAATTAAACATTTTAATTCTTTATTTTGTAATATATTTTTGTCAGGGATAATCATGGACAATAGTGATGTACAATGTCCTACTCTTAGAAATGTATAAAACAGCTTTATCCCTGTCGCAGTTCATTCAGTTTGCATCTAGGCAGTAGGGGGATTCGAGCCTTGTCACTGGCCACCAGCTAAATGGATGAGATTTCAAGACCCCACTGACCCCATTGAATCTCTGACATCTAGTTTGTCGGCAGTGATTCCCCTTCCTTATCCCTTTCCATTCTTATCCTTGTGGCTTTTCTGGTGAACCATCTCCGGCTTTGACAGCATGATAGAATACTTGAAGGGATAGTTCACCCAAATTACAAAATTACATATTGGTTTCCTTACCCTGTAAGCAATCTAGTTTCCCTGGCACTGTTTCCACATGCTAACATTTTAGCATTTTATATTAGCATGTTTTGCGCAACATGTCAAAATCATCCGAAAGTATGTCAAATTGATTGTGAACCTCAACAAAGTCACTTATAGATCATTTGAACATGATGCGTGAAAAATGCTAATATCGGTCCATTGACTTGAATGAGATTTGTGCCACAAATGCTAAAACGTTAGCATGTGGAAACAGTGCTCGAGAAAATAAACCAAAGCAATGGATTACATTTACATTTACATTTTAGTCATTTAGCAGATGCTCTTATCCAGAGCGACTTACAGTTAGTGAGTGCATAAATATTTTTTTCATACTGCTGTCACACCTTTACATGGCAAGGAAACCAATAGTAATTTTCTAATTTGGGTGAACTTTCCCTTTAAGACATGACTTACACTGGAGCTATTTGTTACACAAGTACAAGACAGGTCCTCCAGCTGCTTTATCTAAATGATCATGTCCATCTTGAGACAAAGAAACAAGAGATGATTGTGCACTGTAGAGAGAGGTTAAGAAATTGTTAAGAAAATGGTATAAATTATACATTTATTTACTTAGTTCCTTTTTTCTATCCAACAGCTGACATTAAAAAAAAAAAAATCCTCAAATCTGGACTGAGTCACAATTTAAACTAAGTGGTGAGCACTTAATAATAGACAAGGTGTGATGGGAAATAGAAAGTGGAATCTTACATTTGGTAATTTCCCGTAATACAAAAATAAAGGATAAAGAAATTGCTGAATCAATGTCATATCACTGCCATACAGCAGTCATGGAGTTGGGAATATTTGGGAAAAATCACCTCCGATTTACAAAAAAATCGTATTTTGCAATGGGAACAGAATGTACTGACATTCAACATCAGGTTATTGTTATTTGGAAAGAAGCAGGATGAAAAAGTGACATTTAAAAAATCCTATTTGGATGGAGAAGCCAGCCTGGCATCTGTACTATAGTGCTTATAGATCCCACAGGCCGATGAAGCAGTGAGGAGAGCAGCCTCTCATCAACAGAGCCTGTGCTGTGATCACAAGCAGCAGCCACTGAACCCTTCACTGCACCCCAACATTTTTTTTTTGGGGGTCCACTTGAAAAAGTCCTGACAGGCCATTCATTTCCCTGGCCTGTGGAGCAGCACACTGTTTGACTCGTCTGATCCAGCCCCTTTGATGCTGGAGATTTTCCAGGCTTTCCCGCTGAGTACAAGCTCCTCTTCCCAAATCCAGGGAGAAATAAGTCCTCGTCCGTCTTTCTGACTGAGAAATATTCTCACTGTTATATGGGTATTTTTTTCTCATTTTATTCTGTCCAGCTGGACAACAGCAAGTGATGTTTACAGATGTGATATTTATGTTGATCATTTTTTGTGTTTGCTTTGCAGTATCCAAATATCTTTTGGAGTGGAATCGTTTTTCACTCCTTTTGAGATGATAGATACATTTGTATTCCATCCTGCTATCAGCGCTGCTGAGTCTCGGGTCATGTTGTTCCAACGTGTTATATTAGGCTGATAACAAACACATGGAGTGCTGTCAGCACAAAAAATTATCCATATTGTGCCTGGACTAAAAAAATCATAAGGTCGCATGAAAATATAATGATTGACAACATGTGCATAGTGTTGTCCCAAAATGATGCATGATATTTTTTTCTGGCCTTCATGTGACAATGGATTTGACATAACACATGACAACACAATATTTATGTACGACACGTTGGAAATGCATAACATGCATTAAGAAGGCTTTATGAACTTCTATCTAAAGTACATTGGAACACATTTGTGAAGCCACTGATCCCTACAGTACGTATTAGGTCCCAATTACCTCCACATAGAGTAATATGGGTCGTTCCACAAAATGTGTCCTTTTGCATCCCTTTGATATTTTCAGTAGAAATTGTGCACCAATATTGAATTTTAAAAGCCTGTTATATTAAATGAAGTGCCCTTTAATATAGACCACATGGAAAATTCAATACATCTGATTTTGAATGTGAAAGAAGTTTTGCTAAAGTGCCAAAATTACTAATTTTTACATGTCCCTCCATCAACCATGTGTAACTTCTACAGAGATTTTAACCCACTTAAATCCCAAATTTCACCATCATTGTAAAGCAATAGTTATTTTGTTGCTTTGACAAAGTCATTTCTGAAGATAATGTTTTATTTCCTGTGATTAGTGATTCATTTACGTCTGTCCCTCATTTTAAGATCAACCCTGTTATGTGAACTGCACTCTCATTTTAATATGGTGAAACTATTCCAAAAACAATGTCTAAAGAAACATTGAACATCATCTACACAACAAAAATATAAACTCAACATGTAAAGTGTTGGGATGTAGCTCAGTTGGTAGAGCATGGCGTTTGCAACGCCAGGGTTGTGGGTTCGATTCCCACGGGGGACCAGTATGAAAAAAAAATATATATATATATAATGTATGCACTCACTAACTGTAAGTCGCTCTGGATAAGAGCGTCTGCTAAATGACTAAAATGTAAATGTGTTGGTCCCATGTTTCATGAGCTGAAATAAAAGATAACAGAAATGTTCCATATGCACAAAAAGTGAGCATGTTAGTGAGCATTTCTCCTTTGCCAAGATTATCCATCCACCTGACAGGTGTGGCATATCAAGAAGCTGATTAAACAGCATGATCATTACACAGGTGCACCTTGTGCTGGGGACAATAAAAGGCCACTTCAAAATGTGCCGTTTTGTCACACAACACCAGAGCTGTTGCCAGATAATGAATTGTTCATTTATCTACCATAAGCTGCCTCCAACGTCGTTTTAGAGAATTTGGCGGTATGTCCAACAGGCCTCACAACCACAGACCATGTGTATGGCATTGTGTGGGCGAGCAGTTTGCTGATGTCAACATTGTGAACAGAGTGCCCCATGGTGGCAATGGGGTTATGGTATGGGCAGGCATAAGCTACGGACAACGAACACAATTGCATTTTATCGATGGCAATTTGAATGCACAGAGATACCGTGTTGAGATCCTGAGGCCCATTGTCGTGCCATTCATCCGCCGCCATCACCTCATGTTTCAGCATGATAATGCAAAGCCCCATGATTCAAGGATCTTTACACAATTCCCGGAAGCTGAAAATGTCCCAGTTCTTCCATGGCCTGCATACTCATCAGACATGACACCCATTGAGCATGTTTGGGATGCTCTGGATCGACGTGTACGACAGCGTGTTCCAGTTCCCGCCAATATCCAGCAACTTTGCACAGCCATTGAAGAGGAGTGGGACAACATTCCACAGGCCACAATCAACAGCCTGATCATCTTTATGCGAAGGAGATGTGTCGCGCTGCATGAGGCAAATGATGGTCACACCAGATACTGACTGGTTTTCTGATCCACGCCCCTACCTTTTTATTTAAGGTATCTTAAAATCCATAGATTAGGGCTTAATCTATTTATTTAAATTGACTGATTTCCTTATATGAACTGTAACTCAGTAAAATCTGTTGCATGTTGCGTTTATATTTTTGTTCAGTATAATAGTCAAATCATACAGTAATAGCAGGTGATCTGGTTCTTCTCTTTTTGGCAATTTTCTGGTGTTTTGTGGTGAAAAACTGTTCAGGTCGAACATAACACGTCAACCCTGTTACCCATAGATAGACAGGCTAAACATTAAAAAAATAAAACATCTGAAGCTTGTATTAAATTACCACTCCCTGTTGCACACAACAAGCTTCCATTACCCCTGTCACAAGAGGATTGATGACTGGTTTAAGAAGAAATCGGTACCCTGTTACGGTTTTTGACCAAGTCACACTTCTCAAAAGGCACCGAATTGGTGGAATGACCCATATACGACAGGGCAGCCCAGAAAACACACTCTGATTGATAGCCCTCATTGTAGTCTAATCTACACAGAGGGTTACAAATGCAAAGCAAAGGCAAAGTGTGTGTCTGCAAACTCGACATCAGTGAAAACAGCATTTAGCATCTCAAGCAGTTTTCCCTCCCGTTTTGTGTATTTTTTTCCCTGCAGGATCTGACAGCACAACACACACACACACACACACACACACACACACACACACACGCACCCCATTGTATTTCTCCCCATCATGTCCAATAAACACCACAGCCTATGACTTACCCTCTGTATGCTCTCAATGTCAACAGTTCAGCCCCTCCATTATTATACATTTCCCTGCATACGTGACCTTGTGTTTTCTCTGCATGCTAAACAAGCCCTGGCGTAGTGACATCTCACTTTATTGAGGAGCGGCCTGTTTATTACGGAGGTGAACCCTGTCAATAGCATTGCTGAAATCTGTCTATAGCTCACTGGAGCAATCAATTTTGTAAATGATTGCAATAATCAAGGAAATTGCCTAATTTATAAATCTCTGCATACAGCATTTTAATGGCCGCTTTACAATAACTTCTAATGTCCTGTAAGCAAAGGGAGTTGTTTGTATGTGTTGTTGTGGGATTGGGATTTTACTGATGTGTTGAGCAAATAAAGGAGAAATAAAGATAAACCGTAAAATGGAGCAGAAGAGCTTTTCGTTCTTTTGTTATTCACACCCCTCTGTCGACTGTGTTTAGTTAACAAACAAATCATTTCAAAGCCAAGTGGACGAAATTTAGCTACACCATGATCAAGAGACAGACAATAACTGCCATGTCTTGCCATGGATAAGAGCGTCTGCTAAATGACGTAAATGTAAATGTAAATGTCAATACCATAATATGTCCTGTGTTGGTATAACGATATCATAATTACAATAAAACTGAAATATAAAGTAAATAGCCTACTCAAAAATCTGCATGGTATCTAAAAAGGACTATAGTAAGTGCCTATTAAGTGCCAAATAAAATAACAGGTTGACTGTAACAGGGTTGACAATTTCTTCTTAAATTGTGACACGGGGGATGGAAGGTTGTTGTGTGCAACAGCGAGTGGCAATTGAATACAAGCTTAACAAAATAAATGTAATTGTTAAAACATTTCTAGCCTGTCTATCTATGATTGACATGTAGAACCAGCTCACCTGCTTTTACTCTATGATTTGACTATTAGATACATGTTTCTTTTGAAAATAATATTTAAAAAGGAATAGTTTCACCATATTAAAACGAGAGTTCAGTTCATGTAACAGGGTTGACCTTAAAATTAGGGACAGATGTAAATTAATCACTAATCACATGAAATAAAAATAATCTTTAGAAACGACTTTGTCAAAGCAACAAAATAACTAGGGCTTTACATTGATGGTGAAACTTGGAGAAATTTAGGGATTAAGTGGGTTAAAATCTTCCTAGAAGTGACACAGGGTTGACGGAGGGATATGTCAAAATGAAGAATTATGGCACTTTAACGAGCGATTTTTCATATTCAAATCTGATGTTTTGAATTCTCCATGTGGTCTATATTAAAGGGCACTTCATTTAATATAACAGGCTTTTACAATTCAATATTGGTGCACAATTTCTACTTAAAATATCAAAAGGCACTCATTTCGTGGAATGACCCCTGTCAGTAAATGGAGACCGATGTCCTATGTCAAATTCTCCAGGCGCCACACAGAACTGATTTTAATTGCAGAAAAGAAAACATAATAATGATTTCTTTGTAACTAGAAGTACTATACTCTAGTAGTACTATATACGTACCATATATGATAACGATGGAGCGTTGAGGAGGGGGATAATGACATACAGTAAATGTTCAGAAGAGGAAGTCAGATATCCAATAACGTGTAAGATATCCAAGAACATATAACACCCATTTATGGTCCTCATGTTTACTTTTCCTGAGTCCGGTAAGAAGGTGCTGTGGCTTACAGTTAGTTCTCAGTGGCCCCTCAGCCATTGATCTGTCTCCCAGTGTCCTGTCACTGCTTTAGTTACTGCTCAATCTCCCTGGGCCGACATTTACGGCGCGCTGATTGGGCCCTGTCACTGTCCGGGCTGTAAATCGTCCTGGAACAGCTGTGTGTCGATGCCTTGCTAGAGGAGCAACCCCAAAGGCTGCCTGATAGTCGTTTGACCTCCTGGCCTTATTACAGCAAGTAAATCAGCCGCCGAAGCCATTAGACGGGGGCTGGGAGCTGGGGAGAGTCCCACCCAGCCCACTCAGGGATAGCACAGACCCCAAGCAGGCAGGATTACCCACCACCACCACTCACACATGTGCACACACACCCTGGCTAATGGAATTTGGTTTCTTATCTGCAGAAACACTTAACGGCCATGTCCCAAGCGATGCTGGCATGTAAATGGGTTACGTGGATCAGTTATGCTCCGTATGATTGATGCTTCAAATGAGATAGTCGAGCCGCACTGTATCGGTTCAATGGTGTAAACACACCTAAAGTGATCATGCTCATTTTCATTTTCAGTTCATTGGATTGTGTGCAGTTCAAGGCCAAACCACTCATTCAATAATTGCCATAATTACCATTTAGCTATAATTACCATTTAGCATTATTACCAAAGGATGATGATACACTGAAATAACCATTTATTGTGCCAGTGGTAGTAACACAGACGATTAAAGAGATGTTCCGGAACTTTGGCGTATTTTTTAAACCTCCCGCTTTGGGCTGGATGTGTCAATGTGTTTGAAAGCGACTGTTTTCTGGAAGCTGTGTGGCACTATTTCCCTATTCAGGGAATCTACGCACATTTTGGTGACATACTTCAAGCTTGGCCCACGTGGGCCAGCCCCCTAGCAATGCTAGTTCCAGCCAATTAGCTTCAGCCCCTCATCATTTGAGTGACAGCTAGCAAGATGCACATTGACGAGAGACCGACAGTAGTTAGCTAACAGAGTTGTCACATGAATTGTGTAAACAAATACCATATTTTCGACATGTCAGCTGAAGAGGCAAGGTATACAAGCTATGCATAGTGTTTTTATGAACACTGATTTACGAACTGATGTATTTTATGACAACATCGCCGGTTGTTAGTCGAGCTAGGCTAGCTTGTTAGCTATAGCCAGAGCCATATATAGAGCCATGTATTTAGAAACACAAAATACATGGCTCTGGCTATAGCTAGCTTATCAAACTAGAATCGAAAAAGAAAGAGAAAGGAAAATACTCCACATCGTGCATATGTAGCTAATGCAAATATTCTACTGATAAAGCTACAGGATTAGCAGTACCCGTTCATAACTTCAGTAATTACTTTTTATTACTTACCTTTAAAATATTTAATCTGAAAATCATAAGTCTATTTGTAGCTTCCCATATTGACAATCAACATATACAATGTGTTGCTCGTCATCAGAATAGCCGAGGAAGAGGACATGGTCCACGGATGAGAGGAGGACGAGGATAGGCTGTGCAAGGTGCGTGCACCCAGGGCCAGGCTCGAGCTGCCCAGTGTCGAAGTCGAGCAGCGAAAAGATGCTCTAGGGCCGACGACCGAGAGAATGCGGGAGCAAATGATGACACAGTACGAGGTGCATTTGCAATAGCGCTCAGCATGCAAAATGTCAATGGATATTTCATAGGACTCATTTATTATAAAAATGCATAACTTCTGAACATAGCTCTCTTTCCCACTCTAATACAGGGATAATCGATAGCATGAATAAACAATACTCAATATAATTCCAGTAACCTATTAAACATTTTCTAGCACAATAGCCCATTCTGTTACACCTGTATAACTGTGCCACGTATGGCACATTCGAAAGGGTCTCTATGAATCAAAAGTATTCTTATATGGGTACTGCTGAAACATGTAACTAACATAAGTGGACTTTATGTCTTAGATGAAGTAGGCCACATTCATACACAAAATACAGAACTACATGTTGGCAGTACATATTGTCACATATGTGAGAAACACAGGAATTGTATAAGAATAATATGTGTTGTGTGTTATAGGAAGTAGGCCATAATCATATGATTGGCCTTTATAAATGTGTATAAATCATTTTCATATGGGACATTACAAGGTTATTAGAGCTTACTGCAGCCAAAGCTTTATAGACGTCTAGGTGTCTTATGAAAATCCATGTTGACATTTGTTTATGTGTGAATTGATTTGTTATTTGTAAAGTTCAGAAGTCCACTGGTTGTTTAAAAAAAATAAAGTTCCAGTCTGTGTGAATAGTATTTACATTTATACATCGTTTTACATAATATGCTTCTTGCTCCATGATTGCATCTCGAGTGTGGTAAGGGGATTGCCGAGGCCACAGAAAGGAAGGCCACAGGAAGGAAGGCCACAGGAAGGAAGGCCACAGGAAGGAAGGGCACAGGAAGGTCAAGGTGTGGTAGATGTGGGACTGGTGGGTCATGACTGCTGATGTCCATCTCCTGCAGATACAAAATGACTTTAGCATACAGAAATGGGTTACATGTCAAACACAATAAATTAATTCATGCAGAGCTATTCAAAACTTTATGACATTAAGAGTGGGAATTTGCACACAGTGTCAGTCATGAACATAAAGCTGTGCACCTGGTTTACCAACATGTAAACATGTAGATATTCTGGTTCTGTTCTCAAACCTAGTCCTTTGCTCATGTGAACTCTAAAGTAGATTTGGCCATGCGTGTGTTAGTGGATTTGACGTTTGTGTGATATGATCAATCACTTTAAAACCGCTCACAATCTCAGCATCATCTTCAATTTCCTCAGAGTTCTCCTCACAGTTGTCATCAGCCCATGCCATGCTGAAAACATAGATGAGTCAAGTAAACGCTACACTGCTGTCACTTCTATAGAATCAATGATGAGTCATCATATAACCTCAATTAGAGACAGCTATTATTTAAAAGAGGCTTTGCATCAGCTGACAATAGGCTACACTGTATTGTAATGTGTACAACTGCAAATTGTCGGTATGGAACAACAGGCAGGTATATGGCCGTCTAGGGAGATGGTTCCAGCCATTTACAAACAACATGTTTGGCCTAACAGGTAAACTCCCTGATGGGTCAGACCTATTGTTTGTAAACTGCTGGAACCATCATCCTAGCCATCAACCTACTTGTTATTCCACAGGGCAGAATCCAGAGAGACATATTCCTTACAGACCATAAGAGTGTTGATGCCAATTCATCACATGACCTACATGCATGCTTATGTGATGCTTCTCACAGTACTCTAGTTTTACACAAAACATTTGTAATGTAGCTACATTACAGGGAACAGCGCACAGTAATAATTACATGCTGTTGTGAATGTCGTTGATCTCATCCTCATTCAAACTGCCATCATCCTCATCAGCAATATTCATCTTGCCCATTCTTCAAATAGAAAACCCAACAGGGTAAATGGCCAGAACATGATGAAGCTAGGCCTTTACATGTTTTATCTTTATTTAACTAGGCAAGTCAGTTAAGAACAAATTCTTATTTACAATGGCGGCCTACACCGGCCAAACCGGGACGACGCTGGGCCAATTGTGCGCCGCCCAATCACGGCCGGTTGTAATACAGCCTGGAATCGAACCAGGGGGTCTGTAGTGACACCTCAAGCACTGAGGTGCAGTGCCTTAGACCGCTGCGCCACTCGGGAGCGATCTAATTCTTCAGAGTCCATATATGACACACATAACATGGGAAACATTCCATCAACAAATGACAGCTAGTACAAATCAAACCTTACCTGATGCCAAGGGCCTCTTGCATGCTTGATCATCTGGCATGTCTGAACCCAGCTCTGATATTCCTTGTTCTTCTATCAGGAATTATTGTCTGGAAAATGATCATATTACTTACAAAGGATACTAAAAAGTCAAAGTAACACACTGACACTGCATCAGGGCCTTGGCTTCAACTAGGCAGCAGATCAAAATATGAAATCGAGCTGCAGAGAGTGAAAAGGTTTTAGACTTTTCAGCCCTTCCTGTACTAGGTATAGCCCATAGAGATAGATAGAGGACTCATCTTTGTATCTGTGCCATTATAGCGTCTCTGACAGGGCAGCACCATTGAGGCAATCTCCCTTTTTAAGTAGTACATTTTCTTCTTCACTATTGGCTGATTCCTCCTGATGACCTGGTTGGACATGAGTCATCAGGAGGGATCAGCCAATGAAGTTGGAAGTCCCACCAAGTTGATAGCATTAAAGTGGTGGAAGCCCTCAATGGTGCTGCCCATGCTAAAACAGCCTTTTGGCCACTAGAGGCCTCTATCATTCTCTATGGTATAGCCTAATAATAACAATATAGCTAGCACCGAAACCTACTGTTTCATATAGTTACAGACTAGCAGTTAGCCTAGCCACTTAGCCTGCTAGCTATACACTGGTAGCTACAAACAACAACAATTTCTACCCTTATAGCCAGTCAACGAGAGATTATATGCAGCTACAAAAAAACACAACATACATTAGTAGAGTGATTTCATGTTTTCAAATGTGTTTTAGTTGGCTAGACGGACAGTATGATGTTCTCTAATATGCATTTACCATGACAGCTAGCTAGCTAGCTTGCTACGTTACCTTTGAAAGCATACTATGACACAGACAGACTGTTGGCTAGCCTAGCTAACGGAGACACAGACCAGTTCCTCTTTACACAAACACTCAAAATACGCTTCTCACTGAATAAAATATCAACATTGTTTCAAATGCTAAAGCTTAGTCTCTTACCTTTCGACAGAAGATTACTTTTATGGATGTCCAACACTGGATGAGGCAACAGTGTTTCTCTTCCTTGAGGCCATCTCGGAAAAGCATCCGATATCTATAATTTTTCTGCCTTTGTCTTTCATGAGCGGCCCTGCCATTCGATATCTAGATCTAGTTTTCTCTTCTTGGGCATGACATCATAAGTATCAATAGCATCCTAGCTACATGTTTAGCACAATTATGGCTGGAGCAACCTTCCTTTATGGCTGGCTTGAGGGAGTGAGTGAGTGCATGAGAGAGCTACATGCATGACATTTGTTTTTTCCAGAGAAGGCACAATCATGTGATCAGGTCCAATGAGGTTGCACAGTGAAAGAAGAAGGCTGGCCCAGGCCTGCCCAGCATTATCCAATGAGGTTGCAGGGCAGGCCCAACGGCTCAGTGGAAACTCCATGCACATGTACACACAGCAGAGAGAGAGAGCGAGCAATGGCGTGGTGCATATATCTCCACATATGTGACGTAGGACGCAATTTTCTGGGACCACTTTTGGCTCGTGAGGGCTAATTTCAGAACTACTGGCAAAACAGTATACAAAAGTTCTGGAACATCTCTTTAAGCTCACTCAATGTAATTAATGGCAGAGGTATAAAGGCAGAGACAACTCAAATCTGTCATCATGCCCTCACCCAGAGAAAATGGCTGTTGAATTAGGGTTAAGGACTTTTCGATGTGACTATCACACTAACATATGCCACAAATAGATCCCGCAGAGGTAGGTAGCTACAGTATAAAAGAGCATCAATACACATATCGTGGCAGCTTTAAAATGTCACAAAACAAAAATACCAACACCTTACCAAACCCCTGGTTGAGATTGCAGGTGCAGTGGAATATAAACTGAATTTGAACATTACATGATAGTTAGTTTTCATGTTTCATATAGGGCCATCAGTGATTAGGTTTAACAGATTTTTTCATGGTTATTGCTCTCTCTTGGTGATGGCAAATACTATGTGAACCTAAGTTGTTACTGGGCTTCACACTGGCTGCTAAGTAAAAGCAGTCTCAGTGATACTGTTAGATTATAATTTAAAATGTTACGTTTACTCTCCACTTAAGGTGAGTGCAGTGGATCTGCTTACCTTTCCTCGAAACCTTCCATAATCTACCTAGCATGGGCCTTTTCCAAAATAAGTGAAAAACTGGTGCTTAATCAATGACTGTTGGTCCACTTTTACAGCAAATCAATGTAAGTTCAGTCATTTATCAGTTCTCTTAATCTCCACTACTTGTTATTCCAGCTCACTGCCCTGAAAGTGATCAGAGGACACAGACACAGATTGCAACAATGCCATACATTCAGTACCTATAGTATAACAAACTACTGCACGTATTCATTCTAATTTATCAGTAATGTACGCCTTACCCATCTACCAATAAGTGCCCTTCTTTGCGAGGCATTGGAAAACCTCCCTGCTCTTTGTGGTTGAAATTCACTGCTCGACTGAGGGACCTTACATATAATTGCATGTGTGGGGTACAGAGATGAGGTAGTCATTCAGAAATCATATTAAACACTATTATTGCACACAGAGTCCATGGATCTTATTATGTGACTTGTTAAGCACATTTTTACTCCTGAATTAATTTAGGCTTGCCATAACAAACAGGCTGAATACTTACTGAAAATACATTTTAGCTGTTCATTAGTAATTCATTTGTAAAACAAAAAAATACATACATAATTCCACTTTGATATTATTGGAAACAAAACAAATATCTAAATTTAATCAATTCTAAATTCAGGCTGTAACACAACAAAATGTGGAAAAAGTCAAGGGGTATGAATACGTTACGTTACAGCCTTATTCTAAAATTGATTAAATAGTCCCCCCCCCCCCCCCCCCCCATCAATCTAGACACAATACCTCATAATGACAAAGCAAAAACTAGTTTTTATACATTTTATGCTATTTTATTAAAAATAAAAAACGGAAATATTACATTTACATAAGTATCCAGACCCTTTACTCAGTACTTTGTTGAAGCACCTTTGGCAGCGATTACAGCATTGAGTCTTCTTGGGTATGACGCTACAAGCTTGGCACACCTGTATTTGGGGAGTTTCTCCCATTCCCTCTGCTGATCCTCTCAAGCTCTGTCAGGTTGGATGGAAGCGTTGCTGCACAGCTATTTTCAGGTCTCTCCAGAGATGTTTGATCGGGATCAAGTCCGGGCTCTGGCTGGGCCACTCAAGGACATTCAGAGACTTGTCCCGAAGTCACTCTTGCATTGTCTTGGCTGTGTGCTTAGGGTCGTTGTCCTGTTGGAAGGTGAACCTTCACCCCAGTCTGAGGTCCTGAGTGCTCTGGAGCAGGTTTTCATTAAGGATCTCTCTGTACTTTGCTCCGTTCATCTTTGCCTAGATTCTGACTAGTCTCCCAGTCCCTGCCGCTGAAAAACATCCCCACAGCATGATTGTGCCACCACCATGCTTCACCGTAGGGATTGTGCCAGGTTTCCACCAGACTTGACGCTTGACATTCAGGCCAAAGAGTTCAATCTTGGTTTCATCAGACCAGAGAATCTTGTTTTTCATGGTCTGAGAGTCTTTAGGTGCCTTTTACTGAGGAGTGGCTTCCGTCTGGCTACTCTACCATAAAGGCCTGATTGGTGGAGTGCTGCAGAGATGGTTGTCCTTCTGGAAGGTTCTCCCATCTCCACAGAGGAATTCTAGAGCTCTGTCAGAGTGACCATCGGGTTCTCGTCACCTCCCTGACCAAGGCCCTTCTCCCCCGATTGCTCAGTTTGGCCGGGTGGCCAGCTCTAGGAAGAGACTTTGTGGTTCCAAACTTCTTCCATTTAAGAATGATGGAGGCTACTGTGTTCTTGGGGACCTTCAATGCTGCAGATCTTTTTTTGTACCCTTCCCCAGATCTGTGCCTCGACACAATACTGTCTGAGCTCTACAGACTATTCCTTCGACCTCAAGGCTTGGTTTTTGCTCTGACATGCACTGTCAACTGTGGGACCTTATATAGACAGGTGTGTGCCTTTCCAAATCATGTCCAGTCAATTGAATTTACCACAGGTGGACTCCAATCAAGTTGTAGAAACATCTCAAGGATGATCAATGGAAACAGGATGCACCTGAGCTCAATTTCGAGTCTCATAGCAAAGGGTCTGAATACTTATGTAAATAAGGTATTTCTGTTTCTAAAAACCTTTTTTCGCTTAGTCATTATGGAGTATTGTGTGTAGATTGCTGAGGATTTTTATTTATTTAATCCCTTTTAGAATAAGGCAGTAAACGTAACAAAATGTGGAAAAAGTCAATGGGTCTGAATATTTTCCGAAAGCACTGTATATCTCATATACATACCAGAGGAGGCTGGTGGGAGTAGCTATAGGAGGACGGGCTCATTGTAAAGGCTGGAATGGAATAAATGGAACAGTATCAAAGACAGGTAGAACTCTGTTCCATTAATTCCATTCCAGCCATTACAATGAGCCCGTCCTTCTATAGCTCCTCCCACCAGCCTCTACTGATACATACACTGTAAAAGTGAAGCAAAGTCAGCTACCTGCTACAGTATGGTATGATGTGACAGATAAGTATTTAAATATTGGATTAGGAAACCATACATTTCAGTTGGATCTTGTGTGCAATTGAGCGATAAAGTGATTTTCATCTTAATCTTAATAAATCATTAAAGGCCCAGTGCAGTCAAAAACGTGATTTTCCTGTGTTTTATATATATTTCCACACTATGAGGTTGGAATAATACTGTAAAATTGTGAAAATTATGATAATGCCCTTTTAGTGTAAGAGCTGTTTGAAAAGACTACATGAAATTTCACACTGTTTTGGTGGGATGGAGTTTTGGCACTTAATAGTTACCCAGAAATGATTTGATATTGAGATAAAAACAGCTACACTGGACCTTTAAAAACCCAACCAAGAAGAATTGTCTGCTGACATACAGACTAAAAACATTTAAATGTTCACTTGAAACTGTTTCAGCACTCACATTTTACAACTATAAAATAAATCAGGGCATAATAATTATCATTCAATAAGTCAATGTTTAGATAATAGACCCTGATACATCTAATACAATTGTTCATACACTCTTAGAAAAAATTGTGCTATCTAGAACCTAAAAGGGTCCTTCGGCTGTGTCCATAGGAGAACCCTTTGAAGAATCCTTTTTAGTTCCAGGTAAAAACCCTTTTGGTTCCAGGTAGAACTCTTTTGGGTTTCATGTAGAACCATTTCCACAGAGGGATCTACATGAAACCCAAAAGAGTTCTACCTGGAACCAGAAAGGGTTCTAACTGGAACCAAAAAGGGTTCTCCTATGGGGTAAGCCAAAGAACCCTTTTGGAACCCTTCTTTCTCAGAGTGTAGACATGCTTTCTCACACAACAGAGGCCAGGAATCAGAGGGGAAATGGACCATAAAATAACTTAAATGACAAATTATGTAGCTTTCTGAGTCAGTGAACCAACTTTAAACATGTCACCTCCACACTGGCTCATGCAAAATACAAATAATTTTCCTGGCCTGTGGCCTAAGCAGCATATTATTCCCGAAGAACACCCACTGGTGCAGTTTCAAGGAATGATGTCATATAAGTCTACTGTATCTGAGTCTCATGGAGATAGGCAACTCAAAGGCACAGACATGGGCCACATCACTGTGCTACTTAGCAGTACAGCTTCCTCGTTCACAAGTCCTTACCGGTACTTGATCTCGTGTCCTCTGCCTGGCCAACACACGTGAACACCCTGCTTGACAACGTACTAACCAGTTGCACCACTGAAAAGGCACCATTGGCAACCTTTCAAGCAGTAGAGTCAGTTTACGGCACAATCTTAACTCTGTTATACTCACCCCTCTAAACTCACACCACAGTGACCCCAGCCATTGAGGTGAGCGCAACTGTGGGCATGGCACCACTGTAACAAACGTCACAGTGCTGCTTAGCAGTACAGCTTCCTCACTAACAAGTCCTTACTGGTACTAGATGTCGTGTCCTCTACGTTGCCAACACACATGACTGCCCTGCTTGTCAATTAACATTTTTTTTTTATTTTTTTTATAGTAATTCAACAGAGCCATTGGCGACATTTCAAGCTGTGAAGTGAGCATACGGCACGAACCTTAACTCTGGTACAGCTGCCACTAGAGAATACATAAAACTTCTAAGATTTGTTGTAATATGTTTGCCACATTAAATCACATCTACAGTGATTCATTTTAATCTCCATACACAACATTCTTCACATTATTTTCTCCTTTTGAGGAGATGGCTTATGTATGGCTATAATGTAGTTGTTGTTGCATAAGTTATATCACTTCATTCTTATCTTGTTATAAGATGCCATTCTTTATGTTCTATGGCAAGCACATGGGACCTTCTTGAACCCTGGACATTCCAGCGTCGGAGTGGACAGTCTTACCACAAGACCATGCTACACGTCCAGTGGGAACACTGTGGGAAAGTCGAATGCCGACACTCTGTGTGGAACTTCAGTTACTGTTCCGTAAAATTAGGTCACTCAATTCCTGAGTCTCTAATAGGAATGGTGCACAACCACAATCACTATGTGTCAACCACAGAATCTATGGCCAAGGTAGGCCTACATTTCCCACTGAACCGAACAAATAAACAGTGGCGACAATGTTGTTGTTGTTATTATGCATACCTCTCAATCATTGTTTTTTTTGTTTTTTTACATGACATCCATTCAAATATAAACAAAAACTGACTGCAAAGTTAAGAATATGTTAGATCTGTATGGCCCTATTCATTGAACAGGCGAAATGTTGTATTTCAATCATCTGGACTGTGTAGGGTAACCTGAACATATTGAGAACCTATAGATGATACAACATAATAATGAGTTCATAAGTGACCTTAATCCTGGCATATTCCAACTCATGATGACATCACCCTCCAGAATTTACAGGGCTGCTTTTCTGAAACCATATGAAGTCTATTCCCAGACCTAAAAACATTTTTATTGGAGATTCTCCATCGACAATGATTTTAAGTTTATGAGTAGGCTAAGTCTGGGTCTAGAAAAAAGATAAATCCCATCTTCCCCAAAATAATTGCTGCAGTCTTCCAGAGAATAGTTATAAAATCCATGCTATCCCATTTTAATGCAGAGAAGAATATGCTTATTGAACATTGTGCATCAAGTGGCTTAGCAGGACACTTGAAAAGTGCAGAGTAGACAACACAGGGCGGCTATTGAGGAGAGAACATCGGTGCCTGTTTTCCTTTTTAGCAATAATGATTGGAGAGTTTAACACTTACTGCATTTCGTGAAGACAGAGGCCCTGCAGCCGAGGGTGGATTGGAATATTGGATTCCCTTTCTGAGTTTTCCCTCCACCCACCTCAGATCTGTTTAATCTATTGGAATTTTTACAGTCCTCTCTGGCAGAGCCAGTATTTAAAGCTCTGTCACACAATACATATATAAGCAGTAATAGTGTTCTATTCTGCCTCAGGGGCTTTTACAACAGCCAGTTTGTGGGTGAAGAGCCATGACGGCCAAATACCACAATGTTCTTTAATTATACACCCTGAGATCTTGAGATCATATTTTTGCACAGATATACACTATATATATATATATATATATATATATATATATATATACCCTTTAATGTGGTCAAAATTGGCAGTGATAAATCAATTGATTAAAACGACAAACTGATAGAACACCATTCAAACCGAATGCCATTCAAAAACATCACACTTCATTTCTTTGTAATTTTTGTATGTTGGATTTTAGGGAAAATAATAATTTGTGTCAGTTAGTTTAAAGGGCACCTCTTTTGGCAGGTACACTGTATCGTGGCCTTCGCCTGTGCTCTGAATTCTCAGCCTCAAATATCCGGTGATGTGGTTAACTGGTGAGAATGATCATTGGTCAGCTGAGGAAACTGTGACCTTTATCACCACTACCTCATGGGAGTTATCTATCCATTTCACTTGCCACACAAAAACCGATTCAAATCATTAGTATACTGCCAAATGGTAATGCAGGTATTCATAAGTACAGTATACAGGACATTGAATTCTCCCTTGAACTGTATACACATTGAATCCCTTTCAATCAGTGTTTGCGGCACTTACATCATGACATTATTCCTATACTGAAACACTTCAGGGTCATTTCTAGTAACAATATCATGAGGCCACACTCTAAAGACAGAACCAAGTGGATGTGTCCAAAACTTCACAACCCAATCCAGCTCATCTGTCCTGTTACAGTACCTGGGGTGATGTTGCACAATTTTAATTTCATCATCATGAACCATGAACTTACCTCCCATAAGTGCCTTGTGTTCCGCACCCCTCCTGACTGCAACTTATCCAGGAGGAGGGGGACTCCCGCGAAGGGGCCGATCCAGGTGCCCTGTGGGATACGCTGGGCGGCACAGATGCCGTAGCCAAGGCCGGGCACAGTGCTGGTGCAGAGGCACACCTCACGGGGCAGGTCCCGCAGCCAGTCAGGGACATCTGGGGGCGGCACGGCCGGCGCTGCACTGCTTGTCCCCACCAAGCGCCGCAGCGAGTGCAGGGGCCCATGCATGGGGCACTCTCCGTTACGGTTATCTGCACACATGTCACAACCTGCAGGGCACAGAAGGTAAAGGGGGTTTACCAGCAACTCATCTCACATGGTACACATGGGTTACTATAACATGTACTAACACATTGACCAGGGAAAAAATATATGTGTAAGAAGTATAACTTATTTGCATTTTTAAATATGGTTTTTGATATATATATTTTTTTATTGTACTTATATATATATATATATATATATATATATATATATATATATATATATATATATATGGGTAGGACAGTCATTGGTCAGGAGGAAGGGAGGAAGTACACACATTTTTAAGTAATCATTCAACATAAGTATTTTGTGACATCCATTCAAAAATGTTTTGACAACATTTTCATGCAACTCTTCTGCTTTGTTTTAAAATTATAATGGGATTATATTGCTCATTTAAAGGCCACAATAATGTTTATGCATAACCAAACATAATTATGTTAAATATAGGCCTAATTGGGTTTACAGAGGGATGGAAAAACATTGCAGCTTCTGTCACTAAATGAATAAAAAAGCATTATCTAAATCAATTTAAGAATAGTGTGCTGTCATAGCAGCATGAGTCATGACACTGGGGGGTTTCTTTTTGGAACTGAAATAGGTGTGCAACTCAAGTCAAGACCATACATATCCCACCGATGTTGTCATGTTGTTGATCTATTCATTTTGGCGAGAAATTGGGGCTGTCTTACAAACATGAATGGAGTAAACTGGAATCGTAGGCTACTCCCAGATTGTACCCTATGTAATGCGTAATGAATATCATTTAAATAATCAAATTTGAAAATGTAGGCTACTTGCCCATTTGTTACAGCCATTCAAATACCCGAACAACACCAGCAACACGCTTCATTGGTCATGCAGTAAAAAAGAGCACTCTCAGATAGTTTTTCTAAAGTTTAATTTCAACACGTTGCCCAAAATATTTGGAGAAATGGCCTGAGGACAAACCAACACCTTTTAGACGGATTAATATAATCGCCTTCAAGTGTCAAGTACCCCCAAAAATCCTATGTTAGGGCTTCTAAGATTTGAACTAGAAAAACAGTTTAGCCTATTAACAGGTTACACATAGCCTAAACTCAAGTAGGGCCTTACACACATTATAACGTACATGGAATTGTATGTTTCCTTGTGTAATACACACTTCAGCTATTTTATAAATGACCGACATTGCATTGGTTTGAAATATGGGGGAGAGAATACCGAATGTAGATAAAGCAGTCTCGCTGTCCCCGGGAGACTTCCATATACCATGTTCGGATGATGAATAGCGGCCGATGGAAAAGATCGATCTCTGATCCACACTCAGTCCACTCTCTTCTACAAAACTATACAGCAATTAATTGTGGCTTGTCCCCCCATCCCTCATCTCCTTGTGGCACATATCGATGGAGATTACTGCTGATGGGCCGTTTTATCACCTTAAATAAACACCACCATTTCAAACTTCGCTTTAATATAGAGAGGGTTGTCCTCGACGTCTATTTCCAGCCGATAATGTCAAAGCTAAAATTCTCCAAGCAGAAAAACAAAATTAAAGACAGATGAAGAACGAAGACTGAAATCTGATTTCAAAATCTATTTAATAATACATATAAATAATGTGATGTTGTTTCTTTTAGCAAAATGAAAAGAGAAACGGATTGTTTTATTAGGCACTAATAAGAAAACAAATTGATAAAAGCTTACATTAATTACAAACATTTTAGCCTAAAGGCCTAATATTAGCATATCAATGACGAGCTCAGTGTTATTTCTTATTTATCATATTTATCAGAAGAGGATTATTTGTGGAATCCCTTTAACTGTCTATAAATTAAAAAAGTATACGCCAATAAGGCCATGTAGGCTATTGTTAAAGCCCATATCAACGGTTGTAAATGGGCTATAGCTATTACATTTGTCGCCCTTGCAAGTTGTGGTGCTGCAGTTGAACACAAGCAAAAGACAATATTTGCTCATCAGTGGTATAGCCTATACATAAATTGGTGTGAATATAGACGATCAGAGTTAGTGAATCATGCATACGCCTAATTGACCCATGCTACCCACACAAGCGCGGGGCACCTGCTGATGGTCAGTGCTGAGAAGCATGACTTTAATGAGGCAAAACAGAAGTTTGGTGTGCTCGAGGACCCTCGATTAAAAGGCAATAGAAAGCCTCGTCTAGCTCTAGTTTAGTTTATACTAGCCCATAAAGGCTGATTTTGAGTGATGGGGTGGAGCGAGATTTAAATGATTGAAGTTCATTTGTTCAATTGTGAGCATTAAGCCAAATCACGTTTTCTAACAGGCCTAACATGTGGTAACATTTTAACTGCTGTAAAACAAGATTTCCACTGGAATAGATTGCTGTATGTGTGTGGGATTCATACATACGATTGTTGTGGTCGCCGGTGTGATTGTTCAATGGGATAATCTCCATTCTCTGCTGTCCGTAGAGGTAGTAGTCTAACTCATCGGAGGTCAGTTTAAATCTGGACCCTTTGTCATTCTTAAAGCTGGAGGATATACAAAGTTCTTTCGCTTGGAGGTTGGTGTTGTCTGACGAGACAATGTCGGAACAGAGAGTTTGTCCAAAAAGTGCAATTTGTGGCACAGATAGTTGAGATAAACCTGCCAATGATGAAACGGATGGAGTCGATGAAGATGTGGAGGAAGGTGTTAAAGCCGACGATGATGATGTGGAGGAGATCAGGTTCGGCCGCTGACGGAGACTTTCCACCGGAACAGCTACCCTGTCCGGCGGCTGCAGCTGCGTAATGCCTCCATTCTTCAGCTGGCTTTGAGGGAAGAGCTGCTGCCAGTGTTGCATGTACGTCGGGTCCACTTTCAAGAAAGCAGATCCGCTAGGGTCACCGGGTTTTAGCATCTCAAACAGGAGCTAGAGGAGACAGTAAACAGTAGGCCTAACTTAGTCTACTTGGAAGAGACAAGTTGAGAATGCAAATGCTGTTGCTTTTAAACAAGTTAAGTATTACACCATACAACATATGTAAAAGCTGCAAAGTATCAAACAATCGCACTTTAAGCACGGTTTACGCACTGTTTACACATTGCATGAAAATGTGTAATCGGTTTTGAAAGTAAAATAAATTAACACAGCGAGTCGACCTGACCGAAAGCGATTTAACAGTACAAAAACTAAAATGTAAATGGTAGTCAACCTCATGAGCGTTTCAGGTCTGTGAACCTCCCATCACATAGGCTACTCATCCTTGCGCTAAGGCAATAGAAGACAGTCCGCTACTTTTCAGAGGAATGTTCTTTTCAACGAAATGGCAAGTGGAGCATCGATCTAGCAAGACTTACTCTGTTGCGCGAAAACGGCGATTGGTCCTCGAAGGTGATTCCAATAGTATTTCCCAGACTCCTACACCATAACAGTATGACTTCGGATACGCGGCGTCTGTTTCAAGCTCTACATCTGAAGTACAATACAGTCTCCTCCCGCTCTTGCCCCCTCTCCTCTGAGCACTCGCAGGATCAGAGCAAGGGCACGTGGGTTTTACGACAGCATAAAACACAGGGGATGAAAAAGTTCACACTGGCCCAAAATTGTATTGCCGCATCTCTTTGCCAAAACTATTCTTGGATTTTAGGCTTGAAGGAGTAGAAAGTGGGACAGTTTTTAGTTAAATTAGAAATTCAAAAAGATAACGCCCATGACCAACAGTATTAGCATATATTGCTTATTTGGGTGCGTATTTAACTTGTGATCTGAGGCATGCAGTCATGCACCTTTAATTTATTTTCAACCACATGAATAAGGAAAAAAATATTATGCTAATGTTTAATATGAACCTTTGTTAATCATGTTTTGAAAGTTGTATTTTCAATGGTGTTCAAGGTGCGCAAGGGCTACTTAGGCATATGTATTCCTGTACAACTTTCCCTATTTCATGACATTTGTCGATTGATTCAATAAATAGGTGCACCTCAAGATAATATAGACTGCCTCATGGTATTGTTGCTTTAACTTGTTATCCAGCCCTTGTGTTTCCCATCGTTTCACATGCGCTTGAGAAAGTTATTACTGTTTGTACAGTGTCTGCATAGCCTATCTAAATGTAGGGCATTTTACACAATTCCTTCCAGAGGGGTGGTAAAATGTTTTGACTGGCGTGATTTTGACAAGGCCATTTGTCATCTCGAGACCTCTGTAGATTGATAACGAACAAAAACACCAACATAATCGTCTGAAAATTAACTCTTGTCTACAAAAGCGCAATTTCACTGTAAAAGAATGTGAAAAATAACACAGCCCACCAAACGGACTGATTGAGGGATTTCTTGAGGGATGAATCGCCTAGCTCATGTAGGCTATACACACAAAAACTGATTCGAACCTCAACCCCTTATTTTTGCACACCAGTAGGCCTATTCACCTCAACTCCAATCATCAAACTCAACTTTACAACATGGGAATAAGTCAGTTATTTATGCATCAAGCAAGTTTGGAGCTAATAAGCCCTCCCAAGTTCACTGAAGCACTCAAACCTATCAATACATTTAACAGCCATTCAGAACCTTAGATTATTAATTTGGTGTTGCATGATTAAAGGGATATTATTCATATTTTTTATAATAATAATAATAATAATAATGACTATAATAATTATAAATAATTATAATAGACTCATGTTATAAGCCTATTCAATGGTTATTATATAGGCCTATTGTTGTTGTTTTCTATAAGCATGACCAAATAATTGATATTGTCCTATGCTTGGACTTTTAATTAAGCTACAACATCGTTTCTAGAACAAAGCGTAGCCTACAGAAGGAGAGCATTGGTGTTTTCATTCATTGATTAATGCTTCCTAAAGTAAAGCACATCGGAGTAGGGGCCTGGATCAATAAATTAACTGCCAAAATTAATCATTTTCTATGACAAAAGCTAATTATTTAAACAGGCCTATAGAAAATAGTATTTATATATTTATGTAACCTTGATTTGAAAGCAGGCTATAGCCTACTTAAATTGTTGTAGCTCTCATTTGCATAGTGTATTCTGTTTGACATTCAATTAAAACGTTTACATTTCTTGTTAATTAATTCGCCTGATGAATGCAAGACAAATGGACGGCTGTCTTTGACAGAAGTCCGATAAAGAATTCAACAACCTCTCCCCATGCCCCAAGTGTCTCCTGATCATGCCTCTAAGGTCACGGGTTGCTGAGTATATAATTCATTAATATGGACGTATATTCAGATGGGAGTTAGTGATTTGAATACCTCTCTTTATTTCAACTTATTCTGCACCTATAAGGCCTATACGTGTTTTGAGAATTGTGTAACTGCTTAATATTTAGGACGACTCAATTATATAGCCAATGAAAATTATGCTATTTTGAATTATTGGACATTCATGCTCAGGGCAGTATAAGAAAAATACCGCCAGTTGAAAAAACGACTTTCACCCATAAAAAACAAAAATTGGCCCATAAAACGTGCAAATAGTGAGATATTTGGCTGTGACGTTTCAAGCAGGGAGAGAACCTAAATAGGCATGTACCGTGTGTGTCATTAGCTTCTTTCTGTTTGGAGAAATGCAAAGTGTTATAATTGCCCCCTGATACAATTGCCCCCAGCCTTCCCATATTTATCGTATCTCTTACAACCTGTATACTTGAAAGTGTTCATTTGTTTCAATGAACAAGCTCTGCAGCCATGACACAATACACCATTTGAGCACTTGCCCTTATTGGTGGTGTTGCCTGGGCTATAATTTCCCCTAGGCATTACTTTTAATATGGGAAATGTAGGAGGAAGTATTTTCTTTATTCGTGGTTTTGGATTGCCACGTTTCGATATAGGTGGGCTATTTTGATTAGGCCTATTGAATCCATCTCAGATGGAACTGGAGATTAGTTCAAATAAACTTTGATGATGTTGGTCTTCATGGGCATAAAACCTAGCCCGCTGTCGGGGTTTCATGTAGGTTATAACACATGTATTCTGTCAATATCAAATAGCCTAAATAGCCTGCCCTGTCCTGAATTCTGTAGCCTATTCGCAGTCTCTTCTCAGACATAAATCTCAACTCTCCATTTGTTTGTATACAAGAAAATAAGCAATAGCCAAAGACAATGAGAGTATAAGTATAGTCTCAATTCAAGGGCTGCAGATATTGGATGTGTAACAAATAATTGTGATGTCTCCAAAGTTGCCAGAGCGTGCAGTAGTTGCCTGGTCCAGACTAGGGTTGAATGGCGGGAACCCGGTTTCCGAGATTTACCGGGATTTACCGCCCAAAACCATTCCCCTTTTCCGGGATAAATAACTGCGAGAAACCGGTAAATTATAATAAATTATTTATTTGAACTGTTAAATTATATGCTATGTCTAAATCTGGCTTCTCTACAGCCTCTGGATGATAAATCATCAACGCTCAGGGTGGGGACAGACAGCCCATCTCAGTATGGAGCGCAGTTCACAATGCATGTAGACCTATCATCTCATTATGGTAACTTTTGTTCTTGTGGCAGGTAGGCCTGCATTTACTGCAGCATAGTCTATGCTACAGTGATATAAAGACCCAGTCTAATTTACCCATCTCCATTGGCTTCTAGGGGTCACCTTATTTTTTTTATTCTAAAGATTGTATTTCTTTATTGCAGCTACAGAGTTTAAAACAGCCTATCACTCCAATATCCTTGCTTTAAATCAGTGCACACATGAGCACTCTCTCTCAGTCTTTCTCTCTTCCATCAACTCTAAAACTATATTTTGAACAAAAACATAAACATTACATGTAAAGTGTTAGTACCATGTTTCATGCGCTGAAATAAAAGATCCCAGAAATGTTCCATACACACAAAAAGCTTATTTCCCTCAAATGGTGTGCACAAATTTGTTTACATCCGTTTAGTGAGCATTTCTACTTTGCCAATATAATCCATCCACCTGACAGGTGTGGCATATCAAGAAGCTGATTCAACAGCATGATCATTACACAGGTGCACCTTGTGCTGGGGACAATAAAAGGCCATTCTAAAATGTGCAGTTTTGTCACAAAACAATGCCACAGATGCCTCATGTTTTGATGGAGAGTGCAATTGGCATGCTGACTGCAGGAATGTCCCCCAGAGCTGTTGCCAGATAATTGAATGTTCATTTCTCTACCATAAGCCGCCTCCAACGTTGTTTCAGAGAATTTGGCAATACGTCCAACTGGCCTTACAACCGCAGACCACGTGTAACCACGCCAGCATCCGGCTTTTTCATCTGTGGGATCATCTGAGACCAGTCACCCAGACAGCTGATTAAACTGAGGAGTATTTTGGTCTGTAATAAAGCCCTTTTGTGGGGAAAACCTTATTTTGATTGGCTGGGCCTGACTCCCCAGTGGGTGGGCCTATGCCTTCCCAGGCCTACCCATGGCTGTGCCCCTGCCCAGCCATGTGAAATCCATAGGTTATGGCCTACTTAATTTATTTATAATTTACTGATTTCCTTATATGAACTGTAACTCAGTAAAATCATTGAAATTATTGCATGTTGCTTTTATGTTTTTGTTCAGTTAAAATAATCCTGTTGTAGATTGATATATAGCCCTAGATGTCCTAGCCTACCTCTTTCAGGTAATACATTGAATGCAGTATTAGCCTTATATTTAGCTAATTAATGATGGGTTGGTTATAAATAGTATTCTTCTAACTTATAGCCTATATCTCTTGAACAATACACATGGCACCTGTGCTCCTCTGGCCTTTCTCCTTAAAAAATGCTCCTTAGCTCTTGGAGTCCCATGCAGGAAAAGCTAGACTAGAATAGCTTGCTGGACATCATTTTTTTTACCATATCTTATACCAATAGACTATTCGAAGAGGGATGCAAGCTCTTGTTAAATAATGCAGCCAATAGAACTCACAGGAAGTTTGAAAGAAGAGCGATGTGAAAGCCTTCCGCATATAATTCTAGTCCTATATTATTCAAGAATGTCATTAGAATGATGAAGATAAGGACAACAAAACTTATTTCATTTAACTGTTGAAAGCAAGGAAGGGGGGGGGGGGATATATACAGAAGATAGCCCTATTTGGTAAAAGACCAAGTCCATATTATGGCAAGAACACCTCAAATAAGTAAAAGAGAAACTACAGTTCATCGTTACTTTAAGACATGAAGGTCAGTCAATACAGAATATTTCAAGAACTTTGAAAGTTTCTTCAAGTGCAGTCGCAAAAACCATCAAGCGCTATGATGAAACTGCCTCTCATGAGGACCGCCACAGGAATGGAAGACCCAGAGTTACCTCTGCTGTAGAAGATAAGTGTCACGACTTCCTCCGAAGCTGCCACCTCTCCCTGTTCGGGCAGGCTTCGGCGTTCATCGTCACCGGCCTTCTAGCCACTGCCACTCCTCATCTCATCATCTCATCATTCCATTTGTTTTGTCTTGTTTTTACACACACCTGGTTCATATCCTCTCATCAGTATCTGTATAAGTGTTCCCTCTGCCCCCTTGTCTTTGTGTGTGATTGTTTATTGTGGAGGATAGCTAAGCCCGGTGGAGCTCTGTGTATTTTGTATCGCCAGGATATTTCGCAAAACAGTGCGCCTGTTTTGCGCACTAGTGTTTGACGCATTTCTGCGTAACTCTGTTATTCTGTGATTTACCCTCCTGCGCCTGACTCCTTCAACATCACCTCATCACAATAGGTTCATTAGAGTTACCAGCCTCAGAAATTGCAGCCCAAATAAATGCTTCACAGAGTTCAAGTCACAGACACATCTCAACATAAATTGTTCAGAGGGTGTGTGAATCAGACCTTGTGAATCAGACCTTCATGGTCGAATTGCTGCAAAAAAAACACTACTAAAGGACACCAATAATAAGAAGAGACCTGCTTGGGCCAAGAAACACGTGCAATGGACATTAGACCGATGGAAATGTGTCCTTTGGTCTGGAGTCCAAATTTGAGATTTTTTGGTCCAACCGCCGTGTCTTTGTGAGACGTGGTGTGGGTGAGCGGATGATCTCCGCATGTGTAGTTCCCACCGTAAAGCATGGAGAAGGAAGTGTTATGGGTCTGAGTTCGTTAGGGAAGTTACAGCACTAGTCACTATGATTACGCACGAGACTCATCGAGAGCAAGTCACTTTTTTATTATTGAGTCTCCTGATTTCCCTGTTGTGTTAGGTCTTCCCTGGTTAGCACTACACAACCCCACCTTTTCATGGCCACAGAGGGTTCTCACGGGGTGGTCACGAGAGTGTCAGGGTAGGTGTCTAGTTGTTTCCGTTGGTGCAACCACGGTGGAAAGTCCAGACACTACCTCCACCTTGCGCATTCCCCCGAATACCTCGATTTGGCTCATGCGTTTTCCAAAACGTGTCCGAGAGGGGGACGAGTGGAAGACAGCATTCAGCACAACCACGGGGCATTACGAATACCTGGAGATGCCTTACGGTTTGATGAAGGCTCCATCCGTCTTCAAGTCCTTTGTGAATTAGGTGTTTCGGGACATGCTTGGTCGCGGTGTAGTGGTCTACATCGATGACATTCTGGTGTATTCCTCTACGCGCCGAGCATGTGTCCCTGGTTCACAAAGTGCTGGCCTGACTGTTGGAACATGACCTTTATACCAAGGCAGAAAAGTGTCTGTTTTTCCAACAGTCCGTCTCCTTCCTCGGATCCCGCATAACCACCTCAGGTGTGGAGATGGAGAGAGATCGCATTTCAGCCGTGCGTAATTGGCAGACTCCAACCACGGTTAAGGAGGTGCAGCGCTTTATTGGCTTTGCCAACAACTATCTGAGGTTTACCCGGGGCTTTGGCAAGGTCGCATCACATCCCTGTTGAAGGGTGGGCCATCCTGCCTCCGCTGGTCTGCTTAGGCTGACGGGGCCTTCAGTAACCTGAGGGTTCTGTTCACCTCAGCCCCGGTACTGGCCCATCCCGATCCATCACTACCGTTCGTAGTGGAGGTGGATGTGTCCGAGGTAGTGATAGGTGCTGTCCTATCTCAATGCTCGGGCACGCCACCCAAGCTCCGCCCTGTGCCTTCTTCTCCAAGAAGCTCAGCCCGCCGGAGCAGAACTACGACATTGGTGATCGGAAGCTGTTGGCTGTTGTCCGAGCCCTGACCGTGTGGAGGCACTTGCTCGAGAGGGTGAAACACCCTTTCCTCGTCTGGACGGACCACCGTAACCTGGAGTACATCCGGGCAGCGAGGAGGCTGAACCCTCGCCAGGCCAGGTGGGCCCTATTCTTCACCCGGTTTGATTTTACTCTATCTTACATCCCAGGAATGAAGAACGTGAAGGCAGACGCACTGTCACGGCTGTACGACACAGAGGAGAGGGCCATAGACAACACCCCTATGTTCCCGGCCTCCTGCATTGTGGCGCCGGTAGTATTGGCAATGGACGCGGACATAGAGCAGGCGTTACGCACAGAGCCATCTCCACCTCAATGTCCAGCTGGGCTGCAGTACGTGCCTTCTCTTGTCTGTGACCGTCTGATCTATTGGGCACACACGTCCCCCTCCTCTGGTCACCCAGGTATCGGTTGTACAGTGCGCTGCCTGACCGGAAAGTACTGGTGGCCTAGCTTGGCTAAGGACGTGAGGGTGTATGTCTCCTCCTGCTCGGTGTGCGCCCAGTGTAAGGCACCTAGGCACCTCCCAGCGGATAAGTTACAGCCCTTACCAGTTCCACAACGGCCATGGTTCCACTTGTGTATTGACTTCCTTACTGATATTCCCCTCTCTCAAGGTAACACCACCATCCTGGTCGTTGTGGACCGCTTTTCCAAAGCCTGCCACCTCCTTCCTCTGCCCGGTCTCCCCACAGCCCTGCAGACTGCGGAAGCCCTGTTTACACATCTTCCGGCACTACGGGGTGCCAGAGGACATAGTGTCTGACCGGGGTCCCCAGTTCACATCCAGGGTCTGGAAGGCGTTCATGGAACGTCTGGGGGTCTCGGTCAGCCTGACCTCTGGTTTTCACCCAGAGTCTAATGGGCAGGTGGAACGGGTGAATCAGGATGTGGGTAGGTTCCTGCAGTCCTACTGCCAGGACCGGCCGGGGAATGGTCGGTGTTCTTGCCATGGGCCGAATATGCCCAGATCTCTCTCCGCCACTCCTCCACTAACCTAACGCTATTTCAATGTGTTTTAGGTTATCAGCTGGTTCTGGCACTGTGGCATCAGAGCCAGACCGAGGCTCCTGCGGTGGATGACTGGTTTCGGGGGCGCGGAGGAGACATGGAACGCTGCTCACGTCCACCTCCAACGCACCGTGCATCGCCAGAAGGCCAACGCTGACCGCCACCGCAGTGAGACCCCGGTCTTTGTACCGGGTGATCAGGTCTGGCTCTCGACCCGGAATCTGCCCCTCCGCCTGCCCTGCCGGAAGCTGAGCCCGCGGTTTGTGGGACCGTTCAAAGTCCTGAGGAGAATAAACGAGGTTACTTATAGGTTACTACTCCCTCCAGATTACCCTCCAGACACATGGAACCCCTCGTTCCATGTGTCTCTTCTCAGGCTGGTGGTGGTTGGTCCGCTCCAGGAGTCTGATGTGCGGGAGGTCCCTCTGCCCCCTCTGGACATCGAGGGGGCCCCGGCGTACTCCGTCGGTTCCATCCTGGATTCGAAGCGTCGGGTGGGGGGCCTTCAGTACCTCGTGGAATGGGATGGGTACGGTCCGGAGGAGCGGTGCTGAGTCCCGGTGAGGGATATCCTCGATCCCTCCCTGTTGCAGGATTTCCACCGTCGCCATCTGGCTCGCCCTGCTCCGTGTCCTCCTGCTCTTCCCCTAGGCCGGTGTCAGCGCGCTGCTGGAGCTGCGCGTCAAGGGAGGGGTAATGTCACGACTTCCTCCGAGGCTGACTCTTCTCCTTGTTCGGGCAGTCTTCGGCATTCTTCGTCACCGGCTTTCTAGCCACTGCCGCTCCTCATCTCATCATTCCATTAGTTTTGTCTTGTTTATTACACACACCTGGTTCATAACCCCTCATCAGTAGCTGTATAAGTGTTCCCTCTGCCCCCTTGTCTTTGTGTGTGATTGTTTATTGTGGAGGATAGAGTAGCTCGGTGGAGCTCCGTGTATTTTGTATCGCCGGGATATTTCCCCATGTGCCTTGTATTTTCCAGTGCGCCTGTTTTGCGCTCTTGAGTGTTCTGATGCATTACTGCGTAACTTTGTGCTTCAGAATAAATCCTGTTATTCTGTGATTTACCCTCCTGTGCCTGACTCCTTCCAAATCACCTCATCAAACAACTAGTGCTCAGCATATGTGGGAACTCCTTCAAGACTGTTGGAAAAGCATTCCAGGTGAGGCTTTGTAGAACTTTGTAGGCCACATGTGCTGCACCAGAATCGCATGTTCTCTTCTGCTTTATCATGGTTTGAACGATGTGCGTAATTCCAGTCCATATAATACAGTATAATACAATACAGTACAGTAATACAGTTCACACTCAGAAGATTAGCCTACTGGAGCTAGTTTCATTTATTTACCCAAGAGAGCATACAGCTAGCTACATCTATGGGCTTTTATGTTTTCCTGTCATGGGTAATGTGCAGTAGCCTATAACATATATGTATTAGATAACAGCACAATCATTTGTTCTTTTTGGGGCTTGGGCTCATTAAATGTCTTTAATGTAGGGCTCATAAAATGTATTTAATGTATGGCTCATCAGGCTCAGGGAGAATCAGGCTTGAATTTTAGATGAAAGCTCTAATCAAATCCAGACATAGGCCTATTTATATGCTTTATAATGCTTTTGAAGGAGACTTCTGATTTTGGCGGGTTACCCGGGAGAAAGTGATTTATTCTCGGGATGGAATATTTGTATGCCACGCTCGTTGATAGACGGATCAGACCAAGGTGCAACGTGGTATGCGTTCCTTTATTAACTGAATATAAACAAAATACAAACGAACGTGAAGTTCAACAGGCTACACAACCACAAGCCAAAACAGAAACAAGATCCCACAACTAAGGTAGGCAAAATGGCTGCCTAAGTATGATCCCCAATCAGAGACAACGATAGACAGCTGCCTCTGATTGGGAACCACACCCGGCCAACATAGAAATAGAACATCTAGAATTCACACCCTGACCAAACCAACTAGAGTAAAACAGGGCTCTCAAGGACAGGGTGTGACAGTGTAAAATACCCAGAACATATTCAACCCTAGTCCAGACACAGGAGGACCCTACCATATAAATTACAGTTTTCCGTTACAGTGTAATATAGTAATGGCATCATTTTTAGACATATTACAAGTGTTACTCAGAAGGTAAGTAGGCCTACAAGACAAGTCTCGTGCTCCTGTTTGACCTTATAATTTCTAAACAGGGCATATCAAAAGTTGTGATATTGACATTAGTGAAGACTTCTTCTATCACTATTATCATAGTAATCCTGCCTGAGGCCAAAAGATGTTCCTCTGACTTAATTTGCCTTTCATCCATATTTGGCCATAGTAAGTAGGCCTAGACTAGCTACTGTTTATATTCTTTGTCTTCATGGTCCTCTGTCACTTCAGACTGGCAACACAAGTAAACCCAATCCCAACACCAGCCTGAGTAGCAGTTGAGAAAGGATAGCTGAACTCAGCTGAGTCAAGGAAGGTTGGCTTGTAATCCTATGGTTATGCAGTCTGACAGATGACAGTGTCCATCCATAATAACAAAGTTCATAAATAAGATAGTAGACTCTCAGTATGGTGTTATAAATCCGATCATACCACATGACCATGGACAGTGACACGGACACACAGGTGAACTACATGCACAACCTAACTGAGTTGACAAGACTAAACTATAGCTACCCAGACCTTATTTTTTCATACATTTAGCCTACTAAAGAGATCAGTTTATTAGATAGGCTAACTAACTGTGTAGTATATGGAGATATACACCTTTAAGGATAGTCCATAACTCCCTTGTGTCAGAGAGGACTAGGAAAAGCGAGAGGATTTACTCCACCAAAAATCTGTCCACATTAAGTGATTCGTTTTTGTATGGGGGGCAATGAGAGAGTCGAATTTAGTCAAGATACAAATGAATTGCTATTTTGATACTTGAGGCTTATTTGAACTAATATACATTTCATAATGTTTAGGTTGTTACGAGTTTACTGATATAAGTTTGATGCACGTGACATCCTGGCAAAATAAAACAAAAAAAACGTTATATTGGAGTTGTCCCTGTTGAAATTTGAGACGTCTATGCTTAGTCATGAGGCAGCCTCACTCTCCATTGAAAACAGGTGGTTGACGTCAACATCCCTCATCGAATATTCAAAAAATATTCAAATAACGAGATGTGTCCACCAATCCAAAGAGAGGAATAGGTGGGAGCTTGACAGCCCGCTGTTCCACTCTGTGGACAATGAATCACATTGTTAGGGCGGAGACACAAGCATCTCATCATTGTATCCAGTATCTCTGCTTGTGTTTAACAGCCAATCAGTATCCCGCTTGAGATGGAAGGTTAAGTGGATATGCAAATGAGCTGTGTTCCTTGAAGTGTGCCTGCTTGCACTTTATTATTTTACCATGCTTCGGTTTGATATTAAAAGTATAAAGTAAATGGTATGTCAGTCTCTATTGACAAGTTAATTCTACAGTGCCATCAAGAGCACGACATGGTGGCAGAAGAGTGGATGTAGCTGCATGAGTGAGAACGTGGACTTCGCCAGCAGACTACTAACGCTAATGGACGTGAGTGAAACAAAAATACTTTGATATGAGTTTGGGATTAGCAGCAATGCTGTCGTGTATCAGGGTTTCCCAAACTCGGTCCTGGGGCCCCGCCTGGGTGCATGTTTTGGTTTTTGCCCTAGCACTACACAGCTGATTCCAATAACCAACTCATCATCAAGCTTTGATTCTTTGAATCAGCTGTGTAGTGCTAGGGCAAAAACCTAAATGTGCACCCAGGAGAGGCCCCAGGACTGAGTTTGGGAATCCCTGGTTTAAACCTTGCAGAAAATTGGCGGAAATGGGAACAAGACTGAACCTGTACTATGTTGCCAGTAGGCTAAACGACAAGCCGGTGGAAAATATAAGTTTTTCTACACTGCATCGGCGAGGATGCGCTGGAGATCTACAACACGATGGAGATTCCATATGCTGATCCACAGGACAAGAAAATGGCAGAGGTGAGCAAGTGTTTGAAAAATACTGTGCACCACGGAGGGATACTGTGTTTGAGAAACATCCGTTTTAGGAACACAAGTTCAATGAACAGGCAGGTATTGACATGTTTATAACCAAACTGAGACTGAGAGCACGCAACTGTGAGTTCAGAGACACTGAGGATCTAATGCTAAAGGAGAAAATTGTGTTTAACATCACAGACAGTGGTAGCAGAAAAGACTGTGAGTTGTAGACTGAGACTGTAGTCATAGCCTATGGAGGCACCTGCATCAAACCAAAGGGTGTAATGACATTGTAACACACTCTGCACAAACAAGCTACAGTTCTATGTTACAGACGCATCTGACACACCACTACTAGGCAGAGAGGCCTGTGTTCAGCTTGACCTCATCAGAAAAGTTGAAACAGTTGCACGCCACGCTCAGCCAGCGCTACGCATCTGTGTTCAAAGGACTATGTGAGTTTCCAGGCCAGCACCACATCTACATTGATTCCAAAGACTCTCCTGTTGTTCATGGATGTAGGAAAATCCCATATGCTGTGCTTGACAGGCTGAAAGAGACATTGGACAACCAAGAGCAGAGGGGTATGGTCAGCAAAGTAACAAAACCAAGAGCGTGGGTGAGCAGTATAGTCATAACTGAAAATAAGAATGGCTCTCTTAGGGTATGCTTGGACCCTAAGGACCTGAACAAGTCCATACAGCACCAACACTTCTCCATACACACACCAGCAAACTAGCAGGCAAGAAGGTCTTCACTATTCTAGATGAGAAGGATGGGTATTAGCAAATCAATACCCCATGGGGGAGGTACCAGTTCAATCGCTTACCCTATGGCATAAAAAGTGCCAGCGAGGTATTTCAGCAGATGAACTCAAAGAGTTTTGGTGACATTGATGATGTCTATGTAATTGCAGATGACATGATAATTGCAGCAGCCACCAGAGAAGAGCATAGCGGCATTCTACAGCAGGTGATGGACAGAGCCATCCGTCCGAATGTGAAGTTCAATGATGACAAGATACAGTACATGGTGAGTGAAGTGAAGTGAAGTATATAGGGCACATCACCAGCACAGATGGGGTTAAAGCAAGTTGACAGCAATCACACAAATGCCCCCACCAGAAGACAGAAAATATCTACAGACGCTACTGGGCATGACATGTTTCCTAACCCAGTATATCCCAGACGAAGCCACTCAGAATCTTCCTCAGGAAGGACATGGCATGGCAGTGGCACCCAGAACAACAAGCAGCACTGGAGAGACTGAAAAAAGCAATCTCCACTCCATGCTGAAATTCTTCAATCTACAGGAAGAGATTGAAATCAAGTGCATTGACAAACTGAAAACTCCATCAAGAGCACAACAAACTGAAAACTCTAAACAACTCTCTTCAAGTTGTTCCATGAAAATAAATCCCTAGCCCTAATAACCAGGTAGGCCTATGAACAATAGCCTAATTAACGAATGTGTAATACATAGCCTAGAGATAATGACCATGGCTGAAGCCCAGTATAGCCTTCCACGTTATAATGCGTAAAATGATGTGCTAGGGTTTGTAATGCTGTTATAACTCGAAATTACACAGAATCAATGATGTAAAGTACTTAAGTATAAATACTTTAAAGTACTACTTAAGTAGTTTTTTAGGGTATCTGTACTTTACTATTATATTTTTGCCAACTTTTACTTTTACTCCACCACATTCCTAAAGAAAATAATGTACTTTTTACTCTATACATTTTCCCTGACACCCAAAAGTACTTGTTACATTTTGAATGCTTAGCAAGACAGGAAAATTGTCCAATTCACGCACTTATCAAGAGAACATCCCTGGTTTCCCTACTGCCTCTAATCTGGCAGACTCACTAAACACAAATGCTTTGTTTGTAAATTATGTCTGAGTGTTGGAGTGTGCCCCTGGCTAGCCGTAAAAAAAAAAAAATGAATACAAGAAATCATTCCGTCTTGTTTGCTTAATAGAAGGAATATGAAATGATTTATACTTTTACTTGTACTTTTTATGCTTAAGTATATTTTAGCAATTACATTTACTTTTGATACTTAAGTATATTTAAAACCAAATACTTTTAGACTTTTACTCAAGTAGTATTTCACTTTTACTTGAGTAATATTCTGTGAAGGTGTCTTTACATTTACCACTGCACAGAATGCACTGTCGGATTGTAGAGCGCTCGCTCCTGCGCATCTATCTCTCCGCCATTTCTCACTGAGCTGAAGTATGTAGGGCTGGCTACATTCTAGGGCTATTTATACCCTACTGAGACGGACTCTACGGAGCGTAGCGCAGGGTCGTAATGTCGTTTTTCGTCACAAAACGGGCAGCTCCTTGTAGACATTCGATGTACTCCTGTGCAACATTACATTTGTAACGCGCCATATCATTCCTTGCGTAGCAGTGGGGCAGTGTTGTGTAGGCAATGAAGCTTGCTTGGTTCCTTGATCTGATCTATACCCACTGGGCAAAAACGTGTTGAATCAACGTTGTTTCCACGTCATTTCAACCAAAAAAGTATATGTGAGGACCAGGGACGGCTTGTTCAATAGGGCGATATGGGCGACGCACTGCCAAACGGGAAAAGGAAGGGATTTTTTTTCTAATCAATTATATCACGGCAACAGCAGTTATCAGTGTTCACGTCTGATCTGCCAGCCACTAAATGTCAAATCAGGCTAAAGTCGTGCTTCAAATGGCCCCGCCCGTTTTTTGGGCGATTTCAGTCAGGTTGAAAATTGCCCAGAAGTCTCTCATAGCCTGTCATGTAAAATCTATTTTTTTCAAATTTCAAAGCTTTCAATACATTCTCTATGGGTGTCTGTGGGCATGCACTTACGCACTTTCGTCATACGTGACGTAACGTTGAACGTAACTAAGACAATGGCGGCTAACAGCGTCTATGTTGCGACCTGCAGTGTGGCGTTATTTTATGTTTTTAATTTGTAGACTTAGTTTACAAACATTCTGCAAACATTCTGCTTTGGACTGATCTTCGGTTTTGGACTGATCTTGTTGATCGTGTACATACCCGCTACGAACGGACTAAATAATGAAAACGCTGCTGGCAGCGGAATCCCAATACAGCTGGGAGACTTGGCTGGATGACAGAGTCCCAGACAGAGAGGTGGAGCCGGCCGGCTTCACCCTGGTCAGAGCGGACCGCGATCCTGGTAAGAGAGCGACTCTGTACCCCGACATTGAACTGCTTTCTGTGTCATTGAACCTTACTATTGTTGATAAAACAAGTTTACTGGAGAACGGAGACCAAGTAGAGACTTTTGGACAAGGTGGATAATTGTATAATATAAGGCAGTTTATTCAGAGGTAAAGATATCTGGAATCGCGTGCACGGACCCGTTCGTCAAACTCGTAGGGAGTTTATCAGAAGAGCCCCTAAACATTGTGTGCTGACATTTTATACAATAAAATGAAGTAGGTTGAATCTAGTAGTTCTGATCTTCTGATTGGTCCTGATGAGTTGGGCGAGGTCACCTCCAGGCTAGTGTCACTGTTGCATTGGCTCTGAGTCGGGTTCTCTGTCTTCAGATGTTCAGCCTAAGAGAAGAGGATTTGTGTGTGTGTGTGTGTGTTTGTTATCAGTGTGTGTGTGTGTGTGTGTGTGTGTGTGTGTGTGTGTGTGTGTTTGTTATCAGTGATGATGTGTGTGTGTGTGTGTGTGTTTATCAGTGATGATGTGTGTGTGTGTGTGTGTGTGTGTGTGGGTGTGTGTGTGTGTGTGTCCTCAGGGCAAGAACTCGTGAGTTGGAAGAACTGAGAGACCTATGGCGTGGGTGTTATCCTTAGCCACCTGCTGACAAGGCTGACAAGATAGGACTCTTGTTCATTGTATTGAATACAAAGGCCCAACACAAAATGGGTCATGCACAAGATTTTAGTCAGACCAAGCTATAACATTATATATTTACTACGACAGTATATTCAACCAAAAGCTAATATAACAAAGGCATCAGAGATTATTTATAATCTGTCACAGAAACTGGAATCCATCTCCCCAGATCAGTCAATAAATGCTTCTGGTATTGACTTATATGCTGCCCCTGTCTTCATGTTGTTGCTGGACATATCTTTTTTAAAATGTGTGTAGGTCACCTAAATCATCAGAAAAATTGCCCCTCCTGAGATTTTTTTCAGGAGCCGCCACTGGTGAGGACCTTGAATCAACATGGAAAACTGATTGGATTTGCAAAAAGTCATCAATGTAAGGGAATTTCGTATCTGATTATTTCACATTGCTATGCGGGAAGCCAATCAACTTCAAAATCACTGCAACTTCAAGATTGCTGTCTTGGTTTAGCTTGGCATTAAATAATCAGCCTATAAAAAATGTATGCACTCACTACTGTAAATCTACTAAATGACTAAAATGTAAATGTAACATTTTCCATTGATAACCAAATATAATCTCAGCGACTGTTCAAACAATAAACCAAACAACACTGTAGCCTAATTAGAATTCCCCCAAAAGGTATTTTGTTTAGAAGTACTGTAATAACTACCGGATTGACTACTTAAAAACAGCCCCAAGCCATGTGTTTTTTCTCTGTTAGCAAAATGACGGCGTTCTATTTTTAGCTGATATGGGAGCGATACACTCAAGTAGCATATTAAACTGGGATAATGTTGTAGGTTATACTGGCAAGTAAATAATTTTGCCAGGGCATATGATTTAATTTGAAATCTGATTATTTCACACGTAGGAAGCTAAAAGGCCAGCTTGCTTGCTGTTTTTAGCCAGCTAGCTAACAAGCTGCTAGTGGCGTAGCCTACAGCCAACTGGCAGGCACACGAGATAATGTAAAACAAACCTAAACTTTCATTACATGTAGCTATTATTCAAATATGCAGTTGGTTTTCATTTAAATAAGCTAACAGTGGTGATGATGTTTTAAACGTGATTCTTCTTTGCTTTTACCACAAATGGGAAGACAACAACAAGAAAATCTCTGCTATCGCCCCCTTGTGTATGTTGCTATTCGAAGGTTTAGGAACACATGGACCGGCGAGGGTATAATGTTACAAAAGGTGCATGTTGCTCCAAAAAATCTGTCTCTACCCAAGAGCACGCATGTATGTAGATCTACGCACATAAAGCCAACCTCTCCACTAAGTACTGCTCAATTTGGAGTGGGGTTTATGATGCAGGAAGGATGGATGGTAAAAATAGCTTTTTCTAGCATCTTTGACAAACGGAGATTTTTTTTCCGGGCCCCTTATTTCTGCAAGGTCGTGCCGAAAATGATGTTGTCCGCCTTCGTTTTCTTGGCTCCTGCATTAGAAAACGCACGGCGCTTGTAACGCCAAGGTAGTGGGTTCGATCCCCGGGACCACCCCATACACAAAAAAAATTATGCACGCATGACTGTAAGTCGCTTTGGATAAAAGCGTCTGCTAAATGGCATATTATTATTATTATAAAACATCTTATGTTCAGAGGAAGAGTTTAAGCTAAAGTGACCGAAACGGTTAGTAGAGCATCGTGCGATCATGTTATTTTATGCGACTTCGGCGCATACACAAACACAAGCTTGCCTCAAGGGGGAATTTGATGGAAGCCTTCATGAATGAACAGCTACTGTGTTGAATACATACTGGTACGAGAGTCTACGAGAGTCTACATGTTCATAACGGATATAGCACAATAACAGCACATTGCATTTATCCCATTTTAACGTTGAACGTCTTGGTACATTTATCGACATATCTTATACAATTCTAGGATCTAGGATTAGTTCACGGGAGATTGATCTCAAAATAACCTATGTTTGTTATACATATAGTAGCACTTATTCAAATAGGCTAGGCTTTGGAATGGAAGGAGTAGGACTACTGTAGCCTAGATATGATAAATAATAAGCTACACTCATTCCCCTGGCGTGCACTATACAGGAAAATATACTTTATAAAAAGCCTTTCAGGCTAATGTTTATGAGATAGCTCAGCCATTCAAATGTTTATATAAATAAAATGTGGACCTACTGTATGTATGCATACTTTAAAGTTTAATATCCCACCATTACGCGAAAGGGACTAGTATCCTATGAAAGTAGAGACATTTTCTTCAGTTCACAACTCAAGATATCACCACAAGAATGAAATAGGATCACTTCTGTTTTACGTTTCAATAGAACTCTACTGTATATTAATCAATTACTGAAGTTCATGTGAAAAATAAAGTAATTATATTCCATTGTACTCCATTCAATCTATTATATTATTTAGCTATAGAATTAGTTCCTGTGTTTTGTGTTTGTTTCCCTATTCCAGGTGTTGTTTGACATCACTGTGGCAGGCCATGAGGTTGGCAGGATTGTGATTGGCCAGTTTGAAGATGTTGTTCCACTGACTGTGAATAACTTTGTGGCTCTTGCCACAGGGGAGGTAGGCCACTGTACGCTGTCTGTGTAAAAGTTGTTATTGTGGTGTGAGTGAACAAGAGAGGAAAGCATCAGAATACCAATTATCCATCCATAGATCATAGATCTATGATCATGGCTGTTTAGAAGAAAAAACAACCCATTGATTACAGTTTCTCCTGGCCCATGGATTACAGTTTCTACACAAGTTGTAAAATCCTGAACTTCCCCTTTAAGAGTTGACATGACGTTGTTCTTGAAGAGTAGACTGAACACATCATCTAAAGTAGCCTATAGTCTAACACACCTGCATATTTCTTGCACATTTGCAAATGGATAGGCGATACAATCATCTGAATTTCCCAAATCGTTGTTTTTGCAGAAAGGATACAAAGGAAGTACGTTTCATCGGGTAATCAAGGACTTCATGATCTAAGGCAGTGACTTCACAGCTGGAGATAAGAAAGATGATCACTTAGAGTTTGACCTGTCTCATATATTTGATCTCATGTTGAATGTTGGGAATAGTGCATCAACAAAGCAGAGAAGGTGGTTACGTATACTCCCCCAAAGTTCTCAGTGGGCCCATCCCAGAGGGCACCCTATTCCCTATATAGTGCACTACTTTTGACCAGGGCACATAGTCTCTAGTCCCAGTCTCTTGATCCGTCCCCACACAGTCCCTAAATGCTGTTTCCTCATTTGTTGCCACAGGTAGAAGCATTAACGCAACCAATTTGCTGATGAGAACTTCAAGCTGAAGCACCTGAGAGCAGGTTGGGTCAGTATGGCCAACACGGGCCCAGACACCAATGGCTCCTAGTTCTTTATCACTGCGGCCAGGGCTCCTAGGCTGGACGGGAAGCATGTGGTGTTTGGAAAGATCCTAGAGGGTATGGTAAGTGGAGGCAAACAATTTGTTGGTAGAGTTTGAATCATTTTTTTGGCCACTGACATTGAAAAAGTATTTGTCACTCACACATATACACACGCACACACGTGTACACACACAGGATATACACAGTGGTCAGATTCATCACTAGTACATATTATAATCTTATCTTTTCAGTCTGTGGTTCACACAGAGTGTGTCATTGTCAACAGTGGCAAGATTGAAGTCAAAAAGCAATTTATTGTGGAGGTGGAGGGTTGGTAGGGATATCACTACACTTTCACTACTTTTTCACTCTATCTAGATAAATAGTATGCAGGTGTTGTTTATGTTTATTTATTACTAGAGCATATCCGTGGCTCTCTAATGGGTATACTAACTATTAACAAAATAAATACAGTGAATTAATTCATGAGAAGATGTAATTGATGATGAATATGTTAAAACTTTTGGATGTAATTTGTTGTTTGTTCTACACTAATTGTCAAATGATCAGTATGTAATTTGCACTATCCACTCAGCACTTTGTCATGCTAAGCTGAAAACTTTTTTTCTCTCACATTGTTAATGCGAGTAAACAAAGTATGCAATACTTCACACATTTTCACATATGCTATGCATAAACGTCATCACCCACAGCTGTATGTCATTAAATGCATTTTAACATGTTAATGAGGTTCCCTTTGTGAATAAAGTATGTTGCGTTGTCATGGTCATAATATTTTTCTATTCTCTATGAGAAATCAAATTGTCGGGATTAATCAGGAAGATGTAGTAGTTAGCAGGCGGCAAAGTTATTAATATATTTTAAAAACATTGTGCACAAATGCATTAGGCAACGTTTCTGTTAGGTCCCTTTGAGGGTTCGGCGAGACGTTATCCCACTGACGTTCAGAGAACGTTCTAGGAACATTAAAACCTCGGGACCATAAGAGGACATCCTTGGGGACGTCCCTGGAACAAAACGGGAACTAGACAAAAATCTCCAGGGGACCATGACACAACAACCCAATAACGTCCTAAAAAAACGTCCTCAAAGATGTCCCTGGAACAAACCGGGAACCTCCAGGGCACCATGACACAACATCCTGACCACTTTAGGAAACCATTTCGTGACGTTCTGGGGATGTCCTAACAACTAATTTTGGTTTGCAGGGTAGGACGCCGCGTGATGGTCCCAAGGGAACGTTCTCTGGTGGACATTTGTGTAGTTCCCTTTAAGTTATTATAGTGGACATGAGTTGCTCATGGTTACTCATGGTCATGTGATGGGTAACCCTGCCTGCGACTTCAAAATCAGTTTCGGCCCTCAGACCAAAAGGGAATTTCCTCTTGGTCTATTGGTCAAGATGTTGGTTCCTCCCGAGGTAGACCAGGGTTCATATCCCACATGTTACATTAACAGGAAGTCATTGAGGACCATGTAGGACAATTGTAAGATGTTCTCAAGACATTTGTTTTACCAGTTGTCAGAACGTCACGTGACGGTCCCAGGTGTCCCAAACCATTATAAGTAAAGTAATTAAATGTTATGGGGGTTTTAAGACAAGTGGTACGCTGTTCAGTTAAAATAGTGTACAAATCTTTAATCGAAGACAATATGATTACATTTGACATAATCAAACCTTTCAATGTGACCACACCTGGGATATGAACTCATAACTTCTGGATTTGGGGTACAGTGATCTTTCTGCTGTCTGTAGCATTCTCAGAAGTCCCCTACACGTTAATTACCTACAGTGCATTAGGAAAGTATTCAGACCCCTTGACTTTTCATCAAGGAAAAATACTTTGCTCCGTTCATCTTTCCCTCGATCCTGACTAGTCTCCCAGTCCGTGCCACTGAAAAACATCCCCACAGCATGATGCTGCCACCACCATGCTTCACCGTAGGGATGGTGCCAGGTTTCCTCCAGATGTGACACTTGGCATTCAGGCCAAAGAGTTCAATCTTGGTTTCATCAGACCAGAGAATCTTGTTTCTCATGGTCTGAGAGTCCTTTAGCTGCCTTTTTGCAAACTCCAAGCGGGCTGTCATGTGCCTTTTACTGAGGAGTGTCTTCCGTCTGGCCACTTTACCATAAAGGCCTGATTGGTGGAGAGCTGCAGAGATGGTTGTCCTTCTGGAAGGTTCCCCCATCTCCACAGAGGAACTCTGGAGCTCTGTCAGAATGACCATCGGGTTCCTGACCAAGGCCCTTCTCCCCGGTTGCTCAGTTTGGCCGGGTGGCCATCTCTAGGAAGAGTCTTGGTGGTTCCAAACTTCTTCCATTTAAGAATGATGGAGGCCACTGTGTTCTTGGGGACCTTCAATGCTGCAGACATTTTTTGGTACCCTTCCCCAGATCTGTGCCTCGACACAATCCTGTCTCGGAGCTCTACGGACAATTCCTTTGACCTCATGGTTTTTGCTCTGACATGCACTGTCAACTGTGGGACCTTATATAGACAGGTGTGTGCCTTTCCAAATCATATCCAATCAATTGAAATTACCACAGGTGGACTCCAATTAGTTGTAGAAACATCTCAAGGATCATCAATGGAAATAGGATGCACCTGAGCTAAATTTTGAGTCTCATAGCATTGGGTTTGAATACTTATGTAAATAAGGTATTTCTGTTTACATTTTTTATAAATTAGCAAAAACTTTCTAAAAACCTGTTTTCACTTTGCCATTATGATGTATTGTCTGTAGATTGATGATGATTTGTATTTATTTAATCCATTTTAGAATAAAGCTGTAATGTAACAAAATGTGGAAAAAGTCAAGGGGTCTGAATACTTTCTCTCTGCACTTAGCAAAAGAGTGCCACCTGCACTTTTATTTTAGTTCTAAGTTAATGTGACTATTTTCTCTCATTGATTTCATTTACTTGTTTATAGAGTTTTCTATACATTGGTCTAATGTTGGTGGGACATATTATTCTGTTTCAATGTTACTCCTTAAATTAAATAGTTTTTCTTGAGTGTATCTTGATGGGGTGATATGTAAAGAAATGAGGGTGCACGTGCCTGGGTATAACTTCTTTTGGGGTAGAACGTTTCTTTGCAACCATCAGGTGACGATCCCGGAACAAAACCTTCAGGGGACCATGACAGAACATTCTAAGAGCATCCTATAAACATCCTTGTGGCATCCCGGAACAAACCGGGTAGTAGACAAAAACATCCAGGGGACCATCACAGAACGTTCCAAGAGCATCCTATGAACGTCCTTGAGGACCACCCTGGAACAAACCGGGTACACTATCTAGAACCTAAAAGGGTTAATCGGCTGTCCCCATAGGAAAACCCTCTGAAGAACCCTTTTTGGTTTCAGGTAGAACCTTTTTTGGTTCCAGGTAGAACCCTTTTGGGTTCCATGTGGAGGGTTCTACATGGAACCCAAAGGGGTTCTACCTGGAACCAAAAAAGGTTCTACCTGAAACTAAGGTTCTACCTAACCCTTTTGGAGTCCTTTTTTCTAAGCGTGTACTAGACAAAAATATCCAGGGCACCATGACAGATCGTTCTAAGAACGTCCTATAAACATCCTTGGGGACGTCCCCGGAAACAAACTGGGACCAAGACAAAAACCTTCACGCGACCATGACACAACGTCCGGAGAACATCCTAAAATCGTCCTTGGGGATGTCCCGGGAACTAGACAAAACATCCACAGAACAATGACACAACGTCCTGACGACTTTAGGCGACTATTTTCGGGATGTTCTGGGGACGTCCTAATGACTAATTTCTGTTTGCATGGAATTCATCTATGTTATCAGAAACAGTCCATCCTATCATATCATATCATTCGTTATTTGCAATGCAATAATAGTAAAGGAAAGTACCAGCAAGGGTATTTCCTATAATAAAATGTTATTGTTAGAATTTATGTATTTGTACGGGTTGTTATTTTGTTCATATGGACCTCAGTCTCAAGTGGTGTTAGTATTTGTTCTAGTGTTTGTTTGCATTGGTATTTTTCCAAACTCAAGCTAATTACTGGTGAGCTTACTAGTTCATCAATTAATACAATAGGAATGAGTCTTTCTGCCTTGTAGAAATACTGCAGTATATCAATGAGTCGCTAGGGAAAAAAATCCATTCATGGGCTAAATATGGTATGAATTAATAACTTCTGGGGGGCCAGTAGAACACGCAGACATTTGAAATGAATGGTCAAGTGCAAGTGTTGGGGCTGACAGGTGATTTGCGTAAGTTGACAGCACTGTGAACTAATGAGAACACAGTGTGATTTGTTTTCTTCACTCCCATGTCTCCACACTGCCAGGGCTAGAGGAAGAAAACAGCCATGGACACAAAGGTCAGAGCAAGAGGATAAATCTCATGAGAACACCATGGAACACACAGACACACAACACACACACACACACACACGCACACACAGACACACACACACAGACACACACACTAAAAACACACACACAGAAAGTCTATATTCTCCATCTCCCTCCATCTTTCCACTCCAGCTGAAATGAAAAGCTACCTTCCCTGATCGCATGGTAGCTTCATATACAATTACTTATACTGTATACAATGGCCTCATCAAAACAGTGCATCTCCATCGAAACCTGTTCTAATGTATTTTTCTGTACTTCATTCCAGGTAGTCATATACATGATGTGTGCAGTGTATCTGTAGTCATTCTGAACCATATCTCAGTGGTTGGGCATGTAATGAGAGGTCTGACCATGCAGCGTGTCCACAAGAGTGGAAAATAGTCCAATTCGGTAACTGGGTAAGAGCAGTCCAGAGCTGGTTAGGAATATATGAGAGGATCAATGGGAGATGGGCTAAAAGTTGGCTCTCTGTCCATTGCAGGGCTGGGAGAGGCTGTGAAGGGATGACAGGCTTCATTAGCAACAACACTGGGCAGCATGCAGGGCTCCCACAGGACCCTCAGTGCAGGATGATGGGACAGTATGCTAGAAAGGTCAAGAACAGACAAATCAGCATCGCAGAACAAAAGCCTGATAGAACCACAGAACCATACAGACCAGTGCAACTTTCTGCCCGCAAATAAATGGCCTATCAATTATACAGATCTACTTGGTATCTTTTAATCAAGATAGTTAGAAATACAATTCTCGCATGACTCAAACGATGCACCCCCCTGCTCTAATAAAACCAAATAGTGATATCTGATTATATTGTTAAGTTATGTGTGGATGTCACATACCACAGAATTAAAGAGGCAACTGGTTTTGTAGGCCATACTGTAAAGCAGAGGAATTTACAGTATGAATGTGTCTGAAATAAAATTATGCAGGGTCCATATAATCACTATTATATTCCACAGTCGTCATCCTCGTAAAGCTTATACAAGGCAATACAACAATACTCGTATGCTATACACATTAGTTTTCACTAACATGTCCGTTCTGTATAACAGTGACATAGAGTTCCTGTAAAAGGCCCTTTTGGCTAGGCTTCATTTCACTGCGTTGTCAAGCATTGAATAAACTCATTGAGAGTGGGCTATTGAAAAGCTCTTTTTATGTCCCTCTACTGATTTCTGACAGTGAAATCATTTACAGATCTCTTCTCAGTGTCGGCCATATTGACAGTGTCTCACTCTGTTATACACTGACAATTATCACCAACCGCTCCTAGTCCACCAGGCTACAATTATACTCTGTATTATCATATTGACACTTCTGACAGCCTTTCGACAGCACTATCAGATAGTATGAAGAGTTACTGTGTGCAGAGATATTAGCATCAGTACACTTTGAGCAATTTCTGGTGATTCCAGAGCTATCATTTTGTCCACTTTTATATCCACTTAAAACATGCTATTGAGAGCATGGTAACAAGGGGCTCTACCACTCCCATTGTTTTGCAATGCTAAGTAAACAAACCTAAATAATGGGTCACTAACTCTCCTGGTCCATACATGGACTACTTTCTATATATTTATAAGATGATCCAAATTTGTTGAATAACAGATATTGATTTGAAAACATACTTTGTGGTTAAAAAGTGTTTAGAACCCTGTGAGTATAAGCATTTCTGATTAAAACCCTTTTTTAGCCCCGCTTCCATTAGCTTTCAGTTCACCCTGAGAATGTGGCCGAACATACACATACAATCATTAAGTTTCCATCTCTTGAAATTGTGACTAGGACACCAGGTGGATGGCATTGACAGCCTCTCAGGCTCTTTCAGCACCTTACCACCATGTTCACCAATTGTCTGGATTTTTCTCTTTCCACAGTTAAAATTTGGTCACAAATTTACAAAAGGGACTTGTTCTCTCTTGACCCAAGCGAGGTACCATCACTCGGTGGAAAACATTGTGAAAATATCAAAGGGAAGCGGCCTCGACAGGAGAGAGGTATAAACAGCTTAATGATTTCCCCTGAGTTTCCGCCAAGGAGCAGTGTCACAGAAAGTAGCATAAATGGTGACATATCCTCACTTAGGATCCCGGGGAAATCGAACACTGACACTCCCTTTTCAACTTGGGCTTCCTCATCAGCCAATTACCGCAGTAACGGAAGAGCGCACTCACATCTTGGGACGAGAGAGCCACTAACCTTCTGAGATTATGACTGTGTACAATGCCAAACAGGCCACACTGCACAGACTTCAGGGCCACCATGCCCTGAGGAGCTATTTAGAAATGAATAGAGGATTCTTCACAGCAGCTTCAGATCACACCTCCATGTAATAGGGCTTTTTTTGCCAGCTGCCAGACAGAACAAATACCCACAGCCTTTTTCCCCCACTCTCCAATGGATGGGAATACATGAACAAACAAAAATATGTATTTGAAAAATTCTTCCTGAACTAAAAACTTAAAAATCTCTTGGCAAAAACGGAGTTTATAGAGGAAGATGGATGAAAAAAGTTAGGTGGACGATCACTTCAATGTTTAATCATTAAGACGAAAGGTTGGCGCGGGAGCCATTGTGTTAAATTTATGCATCGCGCCACATTTATCATAAGCTGGATTCAAGGCTCAGAACGCAGAAAAGAAAAGCTGCTTAATAAATCAGGAGATACTGAGCTGTAAGTGCTTTCCACCTGAAAGCATTGAGAGAGGAGAGGTTCTCTTCTTCACAACACCACTTCACTGATAACCTGTGGGTACAGTGCATGTGTAAACTATCTCAGTGCATAACAGATCACTGATAACCGTGCACAAATAAAACAACAGCAAAGCATTCACAACCTCTGACGTTGTCACACCCTGGCTCTGGGACTCTATATGTTGAGCCAGGGTGTGTTCATTCGATGTGTTCTGTTTCTTTGTTTGGGTGTTCTAGGTTGTCTGTTTCTATGTTTGCCTGTGTGACTCCCAATCAGAGGCAACGAGTGTCAGCTGTCGGCTGGTTGTCTCTGATTGGGAGCCATATTTAAACTGTATGTTTTCCCTTGGGTGTTGTGGGTTTTTGTTCCTTGTCGGTCTTTGTCACCGTGGACTTCACGAGTCGTTTATTGTTTTTGTTTAGTGTGCTTATTATCACTGACGGTAATAAAGTCAATCATGTTCGCTCAACACGCTGCGTCTTGGTCTACTTCTCGTCAAGACGATCGTGACAGAAAAACCCACCATACCAGGACCAAGCAGCGTGTCCAGGAACACACGCAGGAGGTGACTCTTGTGGATGTCCTCCTCGGTTGGGGGCAGATTACTGAGGAGGAGGCCGTCCGGTACCGGAAGGCGATAAAGGGGGAGACCCAGGCAGGAGAGGAGCAGCGGCGCCAAACGGGTCAACGTCGGACAGGCGAGAGGCAACCCCAATAAATGTTTAGGGGGGGGCACACGGCATGGGCGACTGGGCAGCAGGAGGCTGCCACAGGGCGAAATGGGAGACGAGGAGAGAAGGCCACCGGGTTACGGGAGCCATTGGCGAGAGGAGGGAAGGAAGTTGTAGAGGCACGGCGAGAGGTACTGAGGTGTATTGCCAGTCCGGTCCGGCCCGTTCCTGATCCCCGTTTAAGGCCAGTGGTGTGTGTTCCCAGTACGGTCCGGCCTGTTCCTGCTCCACGCACCAAGCCTACGGTGTGCGTCGCCAGCCCAGCCCGGCCTGTCCCTGCTCCACGCACCAAGCCTACGGTGTGCGTCGACAGCCCAGCCCGGCCTGTCCCTGCTCCACGCACCAAACCTACGGTGTGCGTCAACAGCCCAGCCCGGCCTGTCCCTGCTCCACGCACCAAACCTACGGTGTGCGTCGCCAGCCTAGCCCGGCCTGTTCCTGCTCCACGCACCAAGCCTACGGTGTGCGTCGCCAGCCCTGCCCGGCCTGTTCCTGCTCCACGCACCAAGCCTACGGTGTGCGTCGCCAGCCCTGCCCGGCCTGTTCCTGCTCCACGCACCAAGCCTACGGTGTGCGTCGACAGCCCAGCCCGGCCTGTTCCTGCTCCACGCACCAAGCCTACGGTGTGCGTCGCCAGCCCTGCCCGGCCTGTTCCTGCTCCACGCACCAAACCTACGGTGTGCGTCGCCAGCCCAGCCCGGCCTGTTCCTGCTCCACGCACCAAGCCTACGGTGTGCGTCGCCAGCCCTGCCCGGCCTGTCCCTGCTCCATGCACCAAGCCTACGGTGTGCGTCGCCAGCCCTGTCCGGCCTGTCCCTGCTCCACGCACCAAGCCTACGGTGTGCGTCGTCAGCCCAGCCCGGCCTGTCCCTGCTCCACGCACCAAGCCTACGGGGTGCGTCGCCAGCCCGGCCCGGCCTGTCCCTGCTCCACGCACCAAGTCTACGGTGCGCGTCGCCAGCCCGGTCCGGCCTGTTCCTGCCACTCGCACCAAGTCTACGGTGCGCGTCGCCAGCCCGGCCCGGCTCGTTCCTGCCACTCGCACCAAGCCAGGGGTGCGAGTCGTCAGTCCGGCACAACCCGTGCCTGGGTCATCGGTGCCAGATCAGGTACCGCTTTATTGCTCCCCAACGGAGCTGAAGCTAGCCGCTCCTGCTACGTCCAGGTCAGCTCCAGCCAGCGGAGCCAGACTGGACCAGGGGCGCTATGGGGGGTTCATTGGAGGGTGGTGGTCAAGGCCGGAGGCAGAACCGCCGCCGAGGAGGTATGCCCGCCCAGCCCTCCCCTGTTTTTTGCTTTAGTTGAGGCGCGGTCGCAGTCCGCGCCTTTAGGGGGGGGGTACTGTCACACCCTGGCTCTGGGACTCTATATGTTGAGCCAGGGTGTGTTCATTCGATGTGTTCTGTTTCTTTGTTTGGGTGTTCTAGGTTGTCTGTTTCTATGTTTGCCTGTGTGACTCCCAATCAGAGGCAACGAGTGTCAGCTGTCGGCTGGTTGTCTCTGATTGGGAGCCATATTTAAACTGTATGTTTTCCCTTGGGTGTTGTGGGTTTTTGTTCCTTGTCGGTCTTTGTCACCGTGGACTTCACGAGTCGTTTATTGTTTTTGTTTAGTGTGCTTATTATCACTGACGGTAATAAAGTCAATCATGTTCGCTCAACACGCTGCGTATTTGTCTACTTCTCGTCAAGACGATCGTGACAGACGTATCCACAACAATTATATTATTAAAGGTAAATCAATTATGAACAGCTTCTGCATAATCTCATATGGAGCACATAGGGCATTTTTTTTCTGACCAAATTAACTCCTGCTATATTTTATTTTGGTCCTAACCAGAGATGTATCAGGTTCTAAAAAGGTTTTACTACAACAACATTCGTTGAGCATACTGAAACAACCAGTTTATAACAGCCAACTACTAGAACTGAGAATATTCCCTGACCAGAATGGTGCTGCTGCAGTTTTCCGGCAGTATTTGTCTCACTAATGTTTCTGCTCTGCAGTCGAACACTGTGTGGCCTGGGATTGGAGTAAGGAGCCCTCCACTCCCTCTGAAACTAATTAACTGGGAAGGCAAGGAGGGGAGTGGAGGGAGAAGCGAAGGGCCGGGAGAGGAGTGACGATGAGACACAGAGGGCTGCGGGTGAGCTCTCTCTCAGCCCTGGAAGCCCACTCAGCCAAGAGACAATGGATACTCCACTGCATCCAACTTATCTGAGCATCAAGGCCTCATTACAGCTACATCATTAGAGGATGATTTCCATTCACTCACTGCTTTTGCCCCCAGATTGCCAATGGAAGCTGGTCAATATTCAGATTTCATTGAAACAATACAAACTGTATGTTTATAGTTCAGTATATATTTGATATTACATGAGTGAAGGAGATTAAAGGGTAATATAGTCATTTCTTTTCTCTGCTTTAAATCACTTTGGAATATGTCCATATTTCATCGACTGGATTAAAATACTATACAGCTATCATAAAAATCTGTAATAACTCATGGATTACATATGCAAATTATTCTTGCCGCAAGGAGGAAGTAGACAAAGATGTTCATTATCTCTGCTGTTATTTGCTCTTTAAAAAACATGAGCTTAAATTACACAAGAGTGGTTAGTTCCAGCACAAACTCCAGTGGATTATGCGCTGTCCAGGCATTATTAGAATGATGAATGGTGAAGTTACAGGATGGCTTATCATTTTATTTGCAACCGTCCACTAGGGGCAACGCTAGTGCCTGTTACCATCTAGTAGGCTCGTGACGAGCTAGGGCGTTGGGGATGGGGGTGAGGATGGGCTAAAACTGTGAAGGTTCAGGCTAAGGTTTGGGTTAGGGTTAAAACAAAAAATAAAGTGCTCAGCTCCGGGATTGAACCTGCAATGTTCGGAGCCGTAACTCGCATAGCCCCTAACCTAGGGATGGGCTAAACCTGGGGAGGGGCTCACGTAGCCCCTAACCATAAACTGTGAGTTATGGCTCTGAACATCGTGGGTTCAACCACTCTGAATTAATGCCTAAACGTGTCCCTAGTGCCTAAACTTAACCCAAACCTTAACAATTACTCTGAATTAATGTTACAGGAGTGGGTCGCAGTTCCGGAGCGACCCACTAGGTGTCATCCTCCGACAACCTTAGGCACCTCCTCACTCACAGTCAGGACTAATCATCTTCCTATTGGTGTCACCTGTGTCTATCTGATTCACCTGTGTATTTATGCCCTCACTTCCCTGTGTTCCCTTGCTCAGTTTTCTCTGCTAGTTTCACTATGCCAAGCAGTACTAATCAGTGTCTGATCGCGGGACGTATGGACAGGTAGGTGAGAAGTGTTCTCCCTGTTTATTTATTATTTCAGTCACAGTTAGTATTTCGTATTTTTGGCTGTCTGCCTGTTTTTTGGAGTCTTATTTGCTCCACCTTTCTTTTTCGTGTAAAGTCCGTTATTTTGTATCCTGGCTTCGGGACCATCAGTAAAGTTCCTTGTTTCACCATCTCTGCCTACTGCCTACTGTCTAACCTGCACCACACCTGGGTCACACCTCACACCAACCCTTAAGGAAAACTGAGCCACTATGGAACCAGCAGAGGCAGCACAGTATCATAGCGCATTGGCAACGCAGGGAGCCATGCTGAACCTGCACGACCGCAGCCTGCAGCAGATCACCGAGAATCTCCACCAGCTGACGATCGCCGTGCAGAGCCGGGTGGACACCCGACCAGCACCGGCAGCTGGCGGAGCGGAAGCCGCGGCAGCGGCGTCTCCAGTCTCGCCTGCGACATCGCGGGAACCCCGCCTACCACCTCCGGAGAGGAACGACAGACATCCAGAGGGCTGCAGGGAATTCCTCACCCAGTGTTCCTTGATATTCAGCCTACAACCCTCCTCCTTCCCAACGGAGCAGGACCGGGTGGCATACATTATCACTCTGTTGACGGGTCGGGCCCTTTCCTGGGCTTTCATTGTGGACTCTCTGGAGTGTCCCCTCGTCCTCGGGCACCCCTGGCTGGTCGCCCACAAACCCCGGATAGACTGGAACACGGGGCGACACATCCTGGAGGGACGGGCTTCTTCTTTGTGGAGAAAAAGGATGGTGGGCAGCGGCCGTGCATTGATTACCGGGCACTCAATGATATCGCGGTTAAGAACCGCTACCCACTACCCCTGATGACGACGGCATTCGAGTCATTGCAGGGAGACCGGGTCTTCACCAAGCTGGACCTACGTAATGCCTACCACCTAGTGGGCATTACGAGTACCAAGTCATGCCGTTTGGTCTAGCCAACGCGCCTGCGGTGTTCCAGGCGTTGGTCAATGACGTGCTCCGGGACCTCCTCGAGTACAGTGTCTTCGTGTATTTGGATGGTATCCTCATATTTTCGATGGACATGAGTGAACACCAGCAGTATGTTCGGCAGGTCCTCCAACGCCTTCTCCATCAACAGCTCTACGTCAAGGCGGAGAAGTGTGTGTTCCACACTGAGACAGTCTCCTTCCTGGGGTTCATCGTCACCCAGGGGAACCTACAGATGTACCCAGCCAAGGTCAGCGCGGTACTGGATTGGCCTCAGCCCTCTTCCCTCAAGCAACTACAACGGTTTTTAGGGTTCGCTAATTTTTATAGCCGATTCATTCGAAATTTTAGCTCCCTAGCCGCTCCCCTGACAGCCCTCACCCAGCCAAGCGCATGCTCCTTCACCTGGACCCCGGAAGCGGGGAACGCATTTGATGCGCTGAAGCAGCGCTTTACATCGGCCCCGGTCCTCGGGCATCCTGATCCGTCCCTGCCATTCATTGTGGAGGTGGATGCTTCAGACGTTGCGGTGGGAGCAATCCTGTCCCAGCGGTTCCTCACGGACGGTAAGACTCACCCCTGCACGTTTTTCTCCCGTCAGCTGTCCCCGGCGGAGCGGAATTACGACGTGGGGAACCATGAGCTGGTAGCGGTCAAGCTCGCCCTGGGGGAGTGGAGACATTGGCTAGAGGTGTCCCCCCCATCCATTTGTCGTATGGACTGACCACAAGAACTTAACCTACATTCAGGGGGCCAAGAGGCTCAACTTGCGCCAGGCCAGGTGGGCGTTGTTCTTCACCAGGTTCCAGTTCCCCATCTCATACCATGGACGTGGTGGAGAGGGATGGCCCCATTGTCCCCAACGCCCTGATTGCTGCCCCAGTTTCGTGGGGAATCGATAGGCTGGTCAGAGCAGCGCTACGGCGGGAGCCCGATCCGGGTGGATGTCCATCGGGGAGGACATTCGTACCCAAGGCTGCGCGCTCGCGACTGCTTCAGTGGGTGCACGCGTCCAACCTCACCAGCCATCCGGGGGTGCCAGGACATTGGAGTTCCTGCATAGGAGGTTCTGGTGGCCATCTGCTGAGGGGGATATGCGCACCTTCGTGGCTGCTTGCCCGGTGTGCGCGCGCATGAAGAGCTCACGTCCCCAAGCGCCCAAGCGCCCCTGGTCCCACATCTCGCTGGATTTAATTTCCACCCTACCCCCCTCTGATGGAAACACAGTCATCCTGGTCATGTGGACCGGTTCTCGAAGGCTGCCCAGTTCATTCCCTTTCCCAAACTGCCACCGGCCCGGGAGACAGCTAAGTTGGTGGTGCAGCACGTTTTCGGGGTCCATGGCCTTCCCCAATATGTGGTGTCAGATCGGGGCCCTCAGTTCGCCTCCAGGTTCTGGAAGGCGTTCGCCACCTGCCTTGGCGCCTCCGTCAGCTTGTCTTCCGGCTTACATCCCCAGTCGAACGGGCAGACGGAGCACATCAACCAGGACCTGGAGGGGGCGCTGAGGTGCTACACCTCCAGCAACCCAGCTACGTGGAGTCAGCGACTGGCGTGGGCGGAGTATGCCCACAACACCCTTCTCTGCTCATCCACCGGCCTGTCCCCCTTCCAGTGCCAATACAGGTACCAACCCCCCCTATTCCCCGAGCAAGAGGAGGAGGCGGTGGTCCCGTCAGTCCCACATCAGTCGCTGTCGCCGCACCTGGAGGCAGGTACTGACGGCGCTTAAGCGGGCCTCGGTCAGGTCTCAACATCAGGCCAACTGCAGGCGTTGCCCTGCCCCGGTCTTTCACCCGGGACAGAGGGTGTGGCTCGCCATGCGGGATCTTCCTCTTCGCGTGGAGTCCAGGAAGCTGTCACCCTGTTCGTCGGGCCATTCAGAGTGGTCCGGCGAGTCAACCCAGAGGCCTACCACCTGCAACGTCCCCCCACCATGCGGGTGCATCCCACGTTGCATGTGTCCCTCCTCAAGCGCGTCGCCACCTATCCCCTGGCTCCCACTCCTCATCCTGTTCCCCCGCTGCACCTCGTCGGAGGGCAGCCGGCTTTTAGTGTGGACCGGATCCTGGACTGCCGGCGGGTGGGGAGGGGTCTCCAATTTCTGGTGGACTGGGAGGGTTATGGGCCGGAGGAGCGGTCCTTGGTGCCCAGGAGGGACATTCTGGACCCAGGGCTGATAACAACATTCCGTCGCCTCCCCCTGGGAGGCAGTTCCAGAGAGACCCACTAGGTGTCATCCTCCAACAGCCTTAGGCACCTCCTCACTCACAGTCGGGACTAATCATCTTCCTATTGGTGTCATTTACATTTTACATTTACGTCATTTAGCAGACGATCTTATCCACAGCGACTTACAAATTGGTGCATTCACCTTATAGCCAGTGGGATAACCACTTTACAATGTTTTTTTTTTTTTTTGGGGGGGGGGGGGGGTGGGGTGGGGTAAGGGGGGGGGGGGTAGAAGGATTACTTTATCCTATCCCAGGTATTCCTTAAAGAGGTGGGGTGTCAAGTGTCTCTGGAAGGTGGTGAGTGACTCCGCTGTCCTGGCGTCGTGAGGGAGCTTGTTCCACCATTGGGGTGCCAGAGCAACGAACAGTTTTGACTGGGCTGAGCGGGAACTGTGCTTCCGCAGAGGTAGGGGGGCCAGCAGGCCAGAGGTGGATGAACGCAAAGACCTCGTTTGGGTGTAGGGACTGATCAGAGCCTGAAGGTACGGAGGTGCCGTTCCCCTCACAGCTCCGTAGGCAAGCACCATGGTCTTGTAGCAGATGCGAGCTTCAACTGGAAGCCAGTGGAGTGTGCGGAGGAGCGGGGTGACGTGAGAGAACTTGGGAAGGTTGAACACCAGACGGGCTGCGGCATTCTGGATGAGTTGTAGGGGTTTAATGGCACAGGCAGGGAGCCCAGCCAACAGCGAGTTGCAGTAATCCAGACGGGAGATGACAAGTGCCTGGATTAGGACCTGTGCCGCTTCCTGTGTAAGGCAGGGTCGTACTCTCCGAATGTTGTAGAGCATGAACCTACAGGATCGGGTCACCGCCTTGATGTTAGCGGAGGACGACAGGGTGTTGTCCAGGGTCACATTAACATTTACATTTACGTCATTTAGCAGACGCTCTTATCCAGAGCGACTTACAAGTTGGTGCATTCACCCTATAGCCAGTGGGATAACCACTTTACAATTTTTTTGTTTTGTTTTGTTTTTCTTTATTATTTTTTTAGGGGGCGGGGGGGTAGAAGGATTACTTTATCATATCCCAGGTATTCCTTAAAGAGGTGGGGTTTCAAATGTCTCCGGAAGGTGGTGAGTGACTCCGCTGTCCTGGCATCGTGAGGGAGCTTGTTCCACCATTGGGGTGCCAGAGCAGCGAACAGTTTTGACTGGGCTGAGCGGGAACTATGCTTCCGCAGAGGAAGGGGAGCCAGCAGGCCAGAGGTGGATGAACGCAATGCCCTCGTTTGGGTGTAGGGACTGATCAGAGCCTGAAGGTACAGAGGTGCCGTTCCCCTCACAGCTCCATAGGCAAGCACCATGGTCTTGTAACAGATGCGAGCTTCAACTGGAAGCCAGTGGAGTGTGCGGAGGACCGGGGTGACGTGAGAGAACTTGGGAAGGTTGAACACCAGACGAGCTGCGGCATTCTGGATGAGTTGTAGGGGTTTAATGGCACAGGCAGTGAGCCCAGCCAACAGCGAGTTGCAGTAATCCAGACGGGAGATGACAAGTGCCTGGATTAGGACCTGTGCCGCTTCCTGTGTAAGGCAGGGTCGTACTCTCCGAATGTTGTAGAGCATGAACCTGCAGGATCGGGTCACCGCCTTGATGTTAGCGGAGAATGACAGGGTGTTGTCCAGGGTCACGCCAAGGCTCTTCGCACTCTGGGAGGAGGACACAACGGAGTTGTCAACCGTGATGGCGAGATCATGGAACGGGCAGTCCTTCCCCGGGAGGAAGAGCAGCTCCGTCTTGCCAAGGTTCAGCTTGAGGTGGTGATCCGTCATCCATTCTGATATGTCTGCCAGACATTCAGAGATGCGATTCGCCACCTGGTTATCAGAAGGGGGAAAGGAGAAGATTAGTTGTGTGTCGTCTGCGTAGCAATGATAGGAGAGGCCATGTGAGGATATGACAGAGCCAAGTGACTTGGTGTATAGCGAGAATAGGAGAGGGCCTAGAACTGAGCCCTGGGGGACACCAGTGGTGAGAGCACGTGGTGCGGAGACAGCTTCTCACCACGCCACTTGGTAGGAGCGACCGGTCAGGTAGGACCCAATCCAAGAGTGAGCCGCGCGGGAGATGCCCAGCTCGGAGAGGGTGGAGAGGAGCATCTGATGGTTCACAGTATCAAAGGCAGCAGACAGGTCTAGAAGGACAAGAGCAGAGGAGAGAGAGAGTTAGCTTTAGCAGTGCGGCGAGCCTCCGTGACACAGAGAAGAGCAGTCTCAGTTGAATGACCAGTCTTGAAACCTGACTGTATTGGATCAAGAAGGTCATTCTGAGAGTTGGCTAAAGATGGCACGCTCAAGAGTTTTGGAGAGAAAAGAAAGAAGGGATACTGGTCTGTAGTTGTTGACATCAGAGGGATCGAGTGTTGGTTTTTTGAGAAGGGGTGCAACTCTCGCTCTCTTGAAGACGGAAGGGACATAGCCAGCGGTCAAGGATGAGTTGATGAGCGAGGTGAGGTAAGGGAGAAGGTCACCGGAGATGGTCTGGAGAAGAGAGGAGGGGATAGGGTCAAGCGGGCAGGTTGTTGGGCGGCCGGCCGTCACAAGTCGCAAGATTTTATCTGGAGAGAGAGGGGAGAAAGAAGTCAAAGCATAGGGTAGGGCAGGTGTCACCTGTGTCTATCTGATTCACCTGTGTATTTATGCCCTCACTTCCCTGTGTTCCCTTGCTCAGTTTTCTCTGCTAGTTTCACTATGCCAAGCAGTACTAATTAGTGTCTGATGGCGGGACGTATGGACAGGTACGTGAGAAGTGTTCTCCCTGTTTATTTATTATTTCAGTCATAGTTAGTATTTTGTATTTTTGGCTGTCTGCCTGTTTTTTGGAGTCTTATTTTCTCCACCTTTCTTTTTCGTGTAAAGTCCGTTATTTTGTATCCTGATTTCGGGACCATCAGTACAGTTCCTTGTTTTACCATCTCTGCCTACTGCCTACTGTCTAACCTGCACCGCACCTGGGTCACACCTCACACCAACCCTTACAATGAATGCCTAAACTTAACCGTCAAGGTTAGTAAACAGACCGCAACAAACTCTGTAATGAAAACGGCAACACACTCTGTAATCTCTGTTGCCTGCAGTTATGACAACTCTCTCTGTTTGCCTTAGAGGTTGCGTTGCGTAGTTCCATGGGGATATTATCGTGGTAATGTTTGAATTTCCGCTGTGGGTTGTGTGTGATGGCCCTCTGGTGCCCAATGTCAATGGTGAAGGCGGAAGGCAGGCCAAAGTAATAGTGATTTCACACACCTGTCTCTTCCTGGCCATGTATATCATTTTTCTAATGAAAACCTAGTGAGAAATAGTGAACTTCCCCCTGTTGTTTCCCTTTGTTTAGCTGGCTGTAGCCTATGGGAGGAGATCAGTGGGGATGGAGGGGCCAAGTATTGGTGCCCGCCTGGCCCGGCCTGTCCCCCACTCGCCTGCAGGCCTCAGATCAATAACAGCTGAATGCCATCTGCTTGGGGCAGCAGAATGCCACCAGAGGTCCACTCCATGCATCTTCCCCTATTGAAAGGTTATTTTTATGCGAGTAAACAATTCATCCCCTGGCCGCATGCTTGATGCTCGTTTACCACGCCCGATCAATACATTATGCAAAACCGGGGGGAAAAAATTTAATCCTAAGAGCAAACCTGATGCCCAGGTGATGGCAAATCGATTCCCCCGACCACTAAACTCTGACATACGGTCAGGGTGTTTTATAGCCGGAGATGCAAATGATGCTCAACTCTCCTCCAAGTGTTGAAAATGTTTTGTCATTCCGAACATGCCTTAAACCTGCAAACAATGTAGACCAACGCAGAGAAGATGAAGATGTATTGCATTTCATAGAGATACGCTACAGACAAAGAGCAGAGTGGTTAATGTATAAGTATTACAAAAACAAAAATGGTCCTCTTTGGAATTAACTTCTCTATATCGCCTTTGCTTTAGCAGTTGCATGGGCCAGTGGCACTAGCCATTCTGCTGTCTGTCAAGCTGTGCTTTAATCCCTGCAGGGTTACAGGGGAGGGGGTTTAGTAAAGAAACAAGCGAGTGAGCGGCATGACGAGATGATGCGTGTGTTTGGGGGCATCATCGCTGTGATCTTGCCTGTCTGACACACAACACGGGCGTCGGGGGAGACAGATATTTCCAGCACACGCTCTGCTGGCCACACTGAACCTGTTACAGCTCCACAGGGGATTGTTCGCCTCTTATTAGATTTTCTACAGCACAGCCATTAGTGATAAATGTACTGGTGTATTCACTGTCAAGTTAATCAATGCTGCCAAAGTTTTGTTGACCTAACAGCAATCTATAAAGCAAGCCGGCTCTTTTTTCTCCCCCACTATGACAACTCTGTCCACCATGGGGTCTAAACAAGGCTGATTCCCCTTCAAAGGGGGTAGTGCAGTTTGAAGTACTGTCTACAAATTGAAATACTGTCTTTAAAAGTACCCAATTGCTGTGACGCCTCGCCTGTCCAAAAAATTGTTTAAAAACCAGAGTCACTCAAATAGATCCAGTTTGATGGTTAAAACACTGGCAAATCGATAACTTCACAGATGATAGAACGTTGTCAAGTAAGAGAAAAAAAAACATGCAATTGTCTTGACAACCAACTCCTTATTTCCAGCGGCGATAGCTGGTAAAAAGGAAAGGCGTTAGGTCAGGGGGTAGGCAGAATGGAGTATAGAGTAGAAATAAGACCAGTCTCCATTGTAACCCACTGGGCACAAACTGGTTGACTCAATGTTGTTTCAACGTAATTTATCAACGTATTGTGACGTGGAATTTACATGAAAAATACATTGGATTTGTAGACTGTTGTTTTGAGGGTGAAATTTAAACCACAGGATTATGTCATCATGGTAACCTAATTTCAACATAGACAAACCTTGTATAAAATATGTTGAATTTGTACCTTTAAAACAACGTCAGATTTTCAACTGTATATCAGAAGACAAAAAATAATAATTGGCTGGGCAGCACCTCTTACTGAAGAATTGATCTATCTAGAGCTACCCTTTGGTTTCCCATCCAAGGTTTTAACCAAGCTCAGCCATGGTATTTGTCTCTGACTATTACCAATGTTCTATCGTGAGAATGATTGTTGAAAGATCTCTACTTGAAAACTAAATAGATTAACTGTTTCTATAGAAGTCATTCCAAAGGGTAGGGTTAACAGAGCAAATTAAATGTGACTATACTTTATTAAACATCAATGATGCTATTAAGGCCTATATACCAACTGGGCAAAAACTGGTTAAATCAATGTTGTTTCCACGTCATTTCAACAAAACAAATCAATCTGATGACGTTGAATCAACATGGAAAACTGATTGGATTTGAAGAAAGTCATCAAAGTAAGGGAATTTCGTCTTTTTTTCACCTGACTTTTAACGTAAATCCAATGATATGGTGACATTTCTGTTGATTTCAGATTGAATTCACGTTAGTTGACAACTCAACCAAATGTGAATCAAAACTAGACATTGAACTGACGTCTGTGCTCAGTGGGTAGCATTTGCTAAGTAATCAACAGCAATTGTTTGAATTCCACCCAGAATTCAACTAAAAATAGACAATACAATAGGCCTAGGGTTTCCAGCTCTGATTGATTTCAAATTGAATGATATTTAGTGATATTGAAATGTGTTTGTTTGTCAAAGCAACCAAATATCAACATTTGAAGGAGATTAATCTTCTGCTTGGATAGTTCATGTATGCCACTGACTTAGCATGGCTTTAATTCCAGTTTGTCTACAAATTAATAATTGATATGTTGGATTCAGGTCTCCGTCTCAAACAAAAATATAAGTTAAAGAATAGGAATAAATCAAATCAAACTTTATTTAAAGTGCATTTAAAGTTTGATTTGATTTAGTCCTATTCTTTAACTGACATATATAATATACAGTACCAGTCAAAAGTTTGGACACACCTACTCCTTCAAGGGTTTTTCTTTATTTGTACTATTTTCTACATTGTAGAATAATAGTGAAGACATCAGAACTATGAAATAACACATATGGAATCATGTAGTAACCAAAAAAGTGTTCAACAAATCAAAATATATTTTATATTTGAGATTCTTCAAATAGCCACCCTTTGCCTTAATGACAGCTTTGCACACTCTTGGCATTCTCTCAACCAGCTTCATGAGGTAGTCACCTGGAATGCATTTCAATTAACAGGTGTGCCTTGTTAAAAGTTAATTTGTGGAATATCTTTCCTTCTTAATGCGTTTGAGCCAATCAGTTGTGTTGTGACAAGGTATACAGAACATAGCCCTATTTGGTAAAAGACCAAGTCAATATTATGGCAAGAACAGCTCAAATAAGCAAAGAGAAGCAACAGTCCATCATTACTTTAAGACATGAAGGTCAGTCAATACGGACAATTCCAAGAACTTTGAAAGTTTCTTCAAGGGCAGTCACAAAAACCATTAAGCGCTATGATGAAACTGGCTCTCATGAGGACCACCACAGGAAAGGAAGACCCAGAGTTACCTCTGCTGCAGAGGATAAGTTCATTCGAGTTACCAGCCTCAGAAATTGCAGCCCAAATAAATGCTTCACAGAGTTCAAGTAACAGACACATCTCAACATCAGCTGTTCAGAGGAGACTGCGTGAATCAGGCCTTCATGGTCGAATTGCTGCAAAGAAACCACTACTAAAGGACACAAATAATAAGAAGAGACTTGCTTGGGCCAAGAAACACGAGCAATGGACATTAGACCGGTGGAAATCTGTCCTCTTTTTTGGTTCCAACCGCTGTGTCTTTGTGAGACACAGAGTAGGTGAACGGATGATCTCTGCATGTGTGGTTCCCACAATGAAGCATGGAGGAGGAGGTGTGATGGTGTGGGGGTGCTTTGCTGGTGACACTGTCTGTGATTTATTTAGAATTCAAGGCACACTTAACCAGCTTGGCTACACACAGCATTTTGCCGCGATACGCCATCCCATCTGGTTTGCACTTAGTGGGACTGTAATTTGTTTTTCAACAGGACAATGACCCAACACACCTCCAGGCTGTTTGACCAAGAAGGAGAGTGATGGAGTGCAGCATCAGATGACCTGGCCTACACAATCACCCGACCTCAACCCAATTGAGATGGTTTAGGATGAGTTGGACCACAGAGTGAAGGAAAAGTAGCCAACAAATGCTCAGAATATTTGGGAACTCCTTCAAGACTGAGGGAAAAGTGTTCCAGGTGAAGCTGTTTGAGAAAATGCCAAGAGTGTGCAAAGCTGTCATCAACGCAAATGGTGGCTAATTTTAAGAATCTAAAATAAAAGACCAAGTCCATATTATGACAAGAAATAGCTCAAGTAAGCAAAGAGAAATGACAGTCCATCATTACTTTAGGACATGAAGGTCAGTCAATACAGAAAATGTCAAGAACTTTGAACGTTTCTTTAAGTGCAGTTGCAAAAACCGTCAAGCGCTATGATGAAACTGAATCTCATGAGAACCACCACAGGAATGGAAGACCCAGAGTTACAGTGAGGGAAAAAAGTATTTGATCCCCTGCTGATTTTGTACGTTTGTCCACTGACAAAGAAATGATCAGTCTATAATTTTAATGGTAGGTTTATTTTAACAGTGAGAGACAGAATAACAACAAAAAAATCCAGAAAAACGCATGTCAAAAATTTTATAAATTGATTTGCATTTTAATGAGGGAAATAAGTATTTGACCCCCTCTCAATCAGAAAGATTTCTGGCTCCCAGGTGTCTTTTATAGAGGTAACGAGCTGAGATTAGGAGCACACTCTTAAAGGGAGTGCTCCTAATCTCAGTTTGTTACCTGTATAAAAGACACCTGTCCACAGAAGCAATCAATCAATCATATTCCAAACTCTCCACCATGGCCAAGACCAAAGAGCTCTCCAAGGATGTCAGGGACAAGATTGTAGACCTACACAAGGCTGGAATGGGCTACAAGACCATCGCCAAGCAGCTTGGTGAGAAGGTGACAACAGTTGGTGCGATTATTCGCAAATGGAAGAAACACAAAATAACTGTCAATCCCCCTCGGCCTGGGGCTCCATGCAAGATCTCACCTCGTGGAGTTGCAATGATCATGAGAACGGTGAGGAATCAGCCCAGAACAACACGGGAGGATCTTGTCAATGATCTCAAGGCAGCTGGGACCATAGTCACCAAGAAAACAATTGGTAACACACTACGCCGTGAAGGACTGAAATCTTGCAGCGCCCGCAAGGTCCCCCTGCTCAAGAAAGCACATATACAGGGCCGCTCTTTGGAGGAGGAGGAATGCTGCCTATGACCCCAAGAACACCATCCCCACCGTCAAACATAGAGGTGGAAACATTATGCTTTGGGGACAGGACAACTTCACCGCATCAAAAGGACAATGGACGGGGCCATGTACTGTCAAATCTTGGGTGAGAACCTCCTTCCCTCAGCCAGGGCATTGAAAATGGGTCGTGGATGGGTATTCCAGCATGACAATGACCCAAAACACACAGTCAAGGCAACAAAGGAGTGGCTCAAGAAGAAGCACATTAAGGTCCTGGAGTGGCCTAGCCAGTCTCCAGACCTTAATCCCATAGAAAATCTGTGGAGGGAGCTGAAGGTTCGAGTTGCCAAACGTCAGCCTCGAAACCTTAATGACTTGGAGAAGATCTGCAAAGAGGAGTGGAACAAAATCCCTCCTGAGATGTGTGCAAACCTGGTGGCCAACTACAAGAAACGTCTGACCTCTGTGATTGCCAACAAGGGTTTTGCCACCAAGTACTAAGTAATGTTTTGCAGAGGGGTCAAATACTTATTTCCCTCATTAAAATGCAAATCAATTGATAACATTTTTGACATGTGTTTTGGGGGATTTTTGTTGTTGTTATTCTGTCTCTCACTGTTCAAATAAACCATTATAATTATAGACTGATCATTTCTTTGTCAGTGGGCAAACGTACAAAATCAGCAGGGGATCAAATACTTTTTCCCTCACTGTACCTCTGCTGCAGAAGATAAGTTCATTAGAGTTACCAGCCTCAGAAATTGCAGCCCAAATAAATGCTTCACAGAGTTCAAGTAACAGTCACATCTCAACATCAACTGTTCAGGGGAGACTGTGTGAATCAGGCCCTCATGGTCAAATTGCTGCAAAGAAACCACTACTAAAGGACACCAATAAGAAGAAGAGACTTGCTTGGTCCAAGAAACATGAGCAGTGGACATTAGACCGGTGGAAATGTGTCCTTTGGTCTGGAGTCCAAATGTGAGATTTTTGGTTCCAACCGCTGTGTCTTTGTGAGACGCGGTGTGGGTGAACGGATGATCTCCGCATGTGTATTTCCCACCGTAAATCATGGAGGAGGAGGTGTTATGGTGTGGGGGTGCTTTGCTGGTGACACTGTCTGTGATTTATTAAGAATTCAAAGCACACTTAACCAGCATGGCTACCACAGCATTCTGCAGCGATACGCCATCCCATCTGGATTGTTGGAAAAGCATTCCAGCTGAAGCTGGTTGAGAGAATGCCAAGAGTGTGCAAAGCTGTGGCTATTTGAAGAATCTGAAATATAACATATATTTTGATTTGTTTAACATTTTTTGGTTACTACATGATTCCGGATGTGTTATTTCATAGTTGTGATGTCTTCACTATTATTTTACAATGTAGAAAATAGTAAAAAATACAGAAAAACCCTGGAATGAGTAGGTGTTCTAAAACTTTTGACCGGTAGTGTATATTATAATTGTATGTAATCATATAAAGTTAGCATGTTCACGATAACAGGCAAAGGTCATGCCAGGTCTGTGGAGATCTTTACAATTGCTGTATTAATCTTGCAGAATCTCGAATGGCTTTTATCACTTGCACCATGTAGGCTGTTTTTAATGAAATCTCAACTTCGATCCAGGACATTTGGTTCTGCTATTAGATTAAGCACAGTGATATCACATTAATCTGTTGTATAAATAAACAAATGGTCTGACATTGTATTCCCATTTGAATCTGCTGTGCTTTTAATGGTTGAAAGCGCAATGATAAACATTTGTGTGACAACTAAAAATCAGACATTGTTTTTCCAAAGGAATTTAGTAGTGCTTTTATTTAATTTTTTTAAAAAAAAATTACCCATTTTTCCTCCCAATTTGGTAGTTACAGTCTTGTTCCATCGCTGCAACTCCCCTACGGACTCGGGAGAGGCGAAGGTCAAGAGCCATGCATCCTCCGAAACATGACCCTGCCAAGCCGCGCTGCTTCTTGACACACTGTTCGCTTAACCCGGAAGCCAGTCGCACCAATGTGTCAGAGGAAACACTGTACAACTGGCGACCGAAGTCAGCTTGCAGGCGCCCGGCCCGCCACAAGGAGTCGCTAGAGCGCGATAGGACAAGGAAATCCCGGCCATCCAAACCCTCCCCTAACCCGGATGACGCTGGGCCAATTGTGCGCCACTTCATGAGACACCCGGTCACGGCCGGCTGTGACACAGCCTGGGATCGATCCCGGGGCTGTAGGGATGCCTCAAGCACTGCGATGCAGTGCCTTAGACCGCTGCGCCACTCGGGGGGCTTTGTTGTGCTTTTAGATGGTTGAATGTACAGTGATAACACATTGGAAATTCAACTAACTTTTGGCTGTCTTTTTGAGTGTTATATTACCCAATTATTGACGCTGAAATGGCGTAGTGTGCCCGGTGGAAAGGTCAGCCAGGTCACCTGTGATCTAAGTCAGTATTCGACGTCCATCCATGTCTGAGGACGTCAGGAGATGACGTGGAAACCGGCCACTAGGGGCAACAGTGAGCGCTGTTAGCTTCAAGTAGGTTTCGGTTTTGCTAGGGCATTGTGGACGGGGATGGGCATCTGCCTCTGATTCTAAAGGTTGCAAGTTCAAATCCAGCGATAGAAAGTTATTTTTGTTTTAAGCCTATCCCTAACCTTTACCTTAAAAAATTTAAGTTAATGCCTAACCTTAAGAATTTGAGTTAAGGCCTGAACTTAACCCTAACCTTAAACATTCTGAGTTAATGCCTAAACTTAACCTTAAACACTTTGAAATATGACGTTGGGAACAACTTCAAAATGTGAAGTTTTAGAAACATGGATGAGCGTCTGACATGAGATTGTGAGTGCTGGTAGGGAAAGGCAGTGCCATCAAGAAACTGCAGTGCAGTCCTCACAAACAAATTACCACCACACACATTCCAAAGCAATTATGGCCTTTGAATGAATGCCTAAATTAATTAATGCCTGAATTCCAACAGATTTTTTTTCTCTCATGGTCATTCTGTTACTTGTATAAAAATTAAAATAACCTCTCTGTATAAATTGTGAGGGAGAGCTGACAATATTAGTGATTTGTGTTCTGTATTTTTGCCCTTAGTGAGAAATATAATCTCTGTGCAATCACAGATAATTATTTATGGCTGGTCTGTAGTGAGGCCTTGCTCCGCTTTCCTTGCTGGTGAGGCCCGGGTTGATAGGGGGCGCAGAGAGGCACAATTACTCTGGAGAAAAGAGAGACCACTATAACCTGGCTGGAGAATACTGATTAACCTTTTTCACGCCGTTGACAAATGAATTGGATCAACGGTGTAAGACTGCATTTATCACGGACCTATCTGCACTTAGGTCCCCATTCAGCAGAGGAAAAATAAAAACGCTCTGCTAATAAACCCAACTAGCATGCCACAACGCATTACACTGTCATAGACCTCCCAGTGTCGCATCGATCTTCTTTGATCGCCCACAGAAAACCAGCAGACTGCTGTATTGACCAAACACATTACAGAATGTTGAATTATTACTGCATTTGTTACCAATATAGCTAGATATTGAACATTCAATACAGTACATATACCATACTGTGTATCATTTAAAATGTCCTGTATCTATACTGTACTATATAGTAGGCCTATAGCTTGTGTGAAACATGACTGTTTTCGGTGGTTTCTAAGATAGCACTTGCTCTACATTCTACGGGGCTGTAACTTTATTGTACATTATGCATAAGAAAGAAGTTAGATGTTTTCTATATTACAATATGGTCAGCAGGACTAGCTATGATCTGTTTATTTCTCTGTATTATGTACTCTTGGTAAACGTCTAAACATTAGTTGTAACTATCATTCCAAAGCTACTGAATGAGCCTGAGAATCTGTCCTTCTTTCCTGCACAAAGGTGGCCTTATGTGACAGGTCACAGTGCCATTTGCATTTAAGTGTACACTCTATTGACCTTCAGTTGCAGTGTCCTGACTGCATGCCATTAATGTGTTTCAGGCTGTGATGTGTTCACTCAGCAGATGTAGCACAGAGGGTCAATTAACCACGCTTGCTAATTGCACATCCATTCAGCACCCTTTGCCATTCTGCTTGCTTTACAAATTAAGAACAATTGGGAGGGTGGTGTTAATTTGGTCTCTCTAATGAGTCATCTAGAGGAAATACGCTCTGCAAATGATGATACAACTCTCACCGAACAATGTCCTGCAACCCTCATCCATTTCCACCTTTATTAACTAGATTTGTTTTCAGGGTATCTGGCCGGTTTGAAAGTAACAGCCCACCCGGTAACGAGAACAAAGCTTTCCCTCCTCCTTGTCTGCACTCTGGAATAATTTCAGAATAGCAGGCGAATCAAGAAGAAGAAGGAATTCTTTTTCTTTATTAAGTGACCCGGGTCCCTTGGGGGACAAAACAAAGCAAACAATTAATCTTTTCCTATTGGTTCTGTGTTGGGGCGGCTGTGGCGCTTGGATCAAGGCGGCCCGTACCTCTGGCAGGCCAGGCAGAGTAATTAGACTTGGTCTGGGAATAAATGGACTCGACTGAGCGGCCATGCTCTGCAGAGATTTTACGTCCAACAGCGAGCTTACCCTTCTAATAACATCACCCTAGCAACCATCAGTGAAAATGACCAATCAACAAGTGCATAATCAAGCAGGGCTGGCCATATTAGATGCGGGAAACTGTGGACAATTTTTTCAGGAAAACATTACATTAATTGCTACAAGTAACAAAGTGTTTAATAAGATTAATGCAAGCCCCACTGTTCACAGTTGGCTTAGCAGCAAAAACCTCCTCTGGTTCAGAACAAAGACTACTGTGGTTCAGTGACCCAAAAGATCAATACAAGTGTTGGGCAATACTAGTCAAATGGACTGGTGGTTTGCATATATGTCCCAAAATGTTTTTTTGTGGGGATTTTCTTTGTTGATAAACTAAAGTAAAATAACAATCTAGTTTTTCATTCTTTCTTTTTATTCAAGAATTTTCCATGATCTGTTTTGGGTCCGTGGCGAGTTAAGTTGCCAACAAATAGTGGGATACCTGTATGATTGTACAAGGAGAGGATTCAAATGATAAAACTGGACAGGTACATTGGAATTTATACTGAACAAAAATATAAAGCGGTTTGCTGATGTCAATGTTGTGAACAGCGTGCCCCATGGTTGCGGTGGGGTTATGGTATTGGCAGGCATAAGCTACGAACAATGAACACAATTGCATTTTATCGATGGCAATTTGAATGCACAGAGATACCGTGATGAGATCCTGAGGCCCATTGTCGTGCCATTCATCTGCCGCCATCACCTCATGTTTCACAAAGATAATGCACGGCCCCATGTCGCAAGGATCTGTACACAATTCCTGGAAGCTACCATGGCTTGCATACTCACCAGACATGCCACCCATTGAGCATGTTTGGGATGCTCTGGATTGACGTGTATGACACCGCGTTACAGTTCCCGCCAATATCCAGCCACTTCGCACAGCCATTGAAGAGGAGTGGGACAACATTCCACAGGCCACAATCAACAGCCTGATCATCTCTATGCAAAAGAGATGTGTCGCGCTGCATGAGGCAAATGGTGGTCACACCAGATACTGACTGGTTTTCTGATCCATGCCCGTACCTTTTATTTAAAGGTACAGTGGGGAGAACAAGTATTTGATACACTGCCGATTTTGCAGGTTTTCCTACTTACAAAGCATGTAGAGGTCTGTAATTTTTATCATAGGTACACTTCAACTGTGAGAGACGGAATCTAAAACAAAAATCCAGAAAATAACATTGTATGATTTTTAAGTAATTCATTTGCATTTTATTGCATGACATAAGTATTTGATACATCAGAAAAGCAGAACTTAATATTTGGTACAGAAACCTTTGTTTGCAATTACAGAGATCATACGTTTCCTGTAGGTCTTGACCAGGTTTGCACACACTGCAGCAGGGATTTTGGGCCACTCCTCCATACAGACCTTCTTCAGATCCTTCAGGTTTCGGGGCTGTCGCTGGGCAATACGGACTTTCAGCTCCCTACAAATATTTTCTCTTGGGTTCAGGTCTGGAGACTGGCTAGGCCACTCCAGGACCTTGAGATGCTTCTTACGGAGCCACTCCTTAGTTGCCCTGGCTGTGTGTTTCGAGTCGTTGTCATGCTGGAAGACCCAGCCACGACCCATCTTCAATGCTCTTACTGAGGGAAGGAGGTTGTTGGCCAAGATCTCGCGATACATGGCCCCATCCATCCTCCCCTCAATACGGTGCAGTCGTCCTGTCCCCTTTGCAGAAAAGCATCCCCAAAGAATGATGTTTCCAGCTCCATGCTTCACGGTTGGGATGGTGTTCTTGGGGTTGTACTCATCCTTCTTCTTCCTCCAAACACGGCGAGTGGAGTTAAGACCAAAAAGCTCTATTTTTGTCTCATCAGACCACATGACCTTCTCCCATTCCTCCTCTGGATCATCCAGATGGTCATTGGCAAACTTCAGACGGGCCTGGAAATGCGGTGGCTTGAGCAGGGGGACCTTGCGTGCGCTGCAGGATTTTAATCCATGACAGCGTAGTGAGTTACTAATGGTTTTCTTTGAGACTGTGGTCCCAGCTCTCTTCAGGTCAATGACCAGGTCCTGCCGTGTAGTTCTGGACTGATCCCTCACCTTCCTCATGATCATTTATGCCCCACGAGGTGAGATCTTGCATGGAGCCCCAGACCGAGGGTGATTGACCGTCATCTTGAACTTCTTCCATTTTCTAATAATTGCGCCAACAGTTGTTGCCTTCTCACCAAGCTGCTTGCCTATTGTCCTGTAGCCCATCCCAGCCTTGTGCAGGTCTACAATTGTATCCCCGATGTCCTTACACAGCTCTCTGGTCTTGGCCATTGTGGAGAGGTTGGAGTCTGTTTGATTGAGTGTGTGGACAGGTGTCTTTTATACAGGTAATGAGTTCAAACAGGTGCAGTTAATACAGGTAATGAGTGGAGAACAGGAGGGCTTCTTAAAGAAAAACTAACAGGTCTATGAGAGCCGGAATTCTTACTGGTTGGTAGGTGATCAAATACTTATGTCATGCAATAAAATGCAAATTAATTACTTAAAAATCATACAATGTGATTTTCTGGATTTCTTTCTGGAATTACAGACCTCTACATGCTTTGTAAGTAGGAAAACCTGCAAAATTGGCAGTGTATCAAATACTTGTTCTCCCCACTGTATCTGATGCATATCTCTATTCCCAGTCATGTGAAATCAGTAGATTAGGGCCTAATGCATTTATTTCAATTGACTGATTTCCTTATATGAACTGTAACTCAGTAAAATCTTTGAAATTGTTGCATGTTCCATTTATATTTTTGTTCAGTATAATTTCAAACACAGTATATAGGGCCATGGCAACTATAGTTTCACAACCCATTAACAAATAATAGTCCAGTCTGTGTTGTCCTACATTCCTGGGCCTGCCCGCTCTCCAAAACCTGTGGACTCGGGAGAGGGAGAGAGCCTGGGCCTGATAGAAACAGTGATGGATTTCAGTTATTAGCAGATCAAAAAGATGGATGGTGCTCTGCTTCTTCCAATCAACATCATCATCTAGATCTATTTAAAGATAGTGGGTGTGCTAATCAACTTATTTAAGCCAGTGATAATATCAGGCAGAATAATCTTCTGTACTGTGCTGCATTCCCCAGTGATCGATAAAATCACTTGAGCCGGTACAAACGGAGGTAAGTAATGACTATCCCGGTCATTAATATTATTTAACACTCTTCTCACAGAGCCTAATGAAGAAGAAAAACTGTGTGTTCCTCTCAGCTCACTGTGCTTCTGTTCCAAATGGCACCCTATTCCCTGTGTAGTGCACTACTTTTGACTAGGGCCCATAGAGGTAGTGCACTACGTAGGGAATAGGGTGCCATTTGGGACGTAAACGTGTGTAATCTTAACGCTGCCTCCTCCAGACCCATCCACACATCCTCTCAAGTTCAAATACAGAACTGTTGTATAATATCTCATGGAACTTTTAATGGGGGGAAACTAACATTATAGTTAAAAATATATAATGGTCCATCATTGGGACAAACAATGCTTCTATAAGAAAGGTAAAAGTTTGTAGGACATACAGAATATGTTGACTACATTTAATAAAATGACAAAAGTTTACACAAGATTGATCACATAAAAAGGAAATTCATAGTACACACCAAACTAACAGATCAAAATTAGTGACATGCATAATAGATAGTGCTGGTACAGTATATTTAATCATTTGAAAGCAGAAAACTATATTGAAAATTGAAGTTTGAAGAAAACCCCAACCAATTTTTGGTTGTGAAATCCTTAGACATGAGATAATAACATGTCTAGCCGGATATCTAAAAGGTTGCATCTTGCTACAGATCTATAAAGATGGGTACCCTACGACTGGACTAGGGTACTATATGACAAAGACTTGATGTTCTCTTGTCAGTGATAGGGATCAGCTCTCTCCCATCATTCTGTGAAAATGTTTGTCACATGTTCTGTCAGCTTCCCCCGCTTCACCAAATGACGGGGTCAACTTCTCAGAAGACCTCCGATTAATGCACCTTTCAAACCATGACAGCTGAAAAACCCAAGTTTGATTCTAAGAATGTCTATATCTACATAAGGTCAGACACACCAGGAGCTGAGCCTTGGAGAATAATGTATCCTCATCCTCTCAATTGATCACTATATGGAGTGCCCTGGTCTAAATAGCAGGTTGCAAAAATCCCAATAAAGAACAGGCACATAGAGCCAGTTTCCGGGACACAGATTAAGCCTAGTCCTGGACTGAAAAGCATGTTCAATGGAAATTCTCCATTGAAATAGGTTTTTAGTGTAGGACTATGCTTAATCTGTGTCTGAGAGACCGCCCCATAATGTTGCATGGTTATGGCTTTCCCACCTTAGGTTGTATAGGTTGTATCTTTTACATTGTCAGCCTTGTTAATTTTCCGTATTTTCCACCCACTTTGGCTACCCTGAGGTATCTGGACAGGTAGTGTGGCCGGTGACAGTCATTAACAATGGCTGGTGCTGAATGAAGACAAACGGGAGACAAGGCCAGTTTCCAGTAGGGCTAAGCTGCTTACAAGATAAATACTCACAGGGTGACCCTTCAGTCCATGATGAACAACCTCTTGTGCTCTGCACAGCCTCCGCCCACCACCTCCTACAGCCAGACCAGATACTGGGGGAAGGGGCCACTATGAACTCGCCATCTTTAGCCCTAGATGGAATGCACCATAGTAGCTCATTAGTATACCTTCAGGTGAAAGAAATGGTGGCAAAAAACAGACAAAAAACAATGACGACAACAACAATATCATGGACTGGCGAGATTCTGTCCCCAAGAACGACTCAAGGTATTGAGCGACTTCAATTCCATCAACTCTCCAATTCTGTCATAAAGCAAGGACGAAAATTGATGTAAAGTAGCAGATAAAAGCTCCCTTTTCACTTGTGATTTAATTGTTTGGGCACTCTGGATACCTACACACGACAAACCCCAATATTTTCAATATTTACATAATTACATTTCAAATATTGTATTACATTATTGTACTACAACATCATAACACATGGTTAGAGGGATGTTCCTGCCTGTTTAAAAAAAATACTCATCAACTAAATGTTATATAAAGTTGGGCAAATGCTAGGTTTAAAAGCTGTTTTTGAAAAGAGAAACACAATGCACCCCCTGCTTCTCCATGTAGTTACATCCAGAGGAACAAGGGCACTATTTTGGATGGTCTTCGATACCCTTGCCAATTAAATCTCAAAGAGGGATTCTCTGCACCCAATTGGTTCCAGCTGTAGTTTGTGTGGTTCCTGGCTGTTCGGGGACCAAGGTCAAGATAGGAAACCCTAGGCCACCCTAATTATGACCCAAAGCCATGCCACTCAAGAGCCACTGGGGTTGTAGGGTCAGAGGTCAAAATCAGAGTGGGGGTGCCTAGAAAGGGATGCAGTCCGCACCTATTGTCCATTGGTGTCTAGTGCATACCTCTCTGAAATACAAGACTTTGGTATACAGCGTTTATCATTAAATGTAAGACACTGATAAAGTGATGCTGATATCTGGTGCAGATATTCATGAAGCGATGTCACCCACACAGTCAGTGTATTCAATGACTCCATAACTTGATTAGTTTAGATATCGGATTATCTTCTGTTCCATTGAACAGTGCTTATAAGGCCTATATTCTGAGTACTTACTGTACTTTATCTAATATTAAATTGTGTTCAAATCAATGTCACCATATATCATGAGGTTAAGGATCGACAATGTTTAAAGAGGGAGGCAAGTCGTATTTTTTAGGTTTCAAAAATTCTATTGGTTTCATGAAGACATTTCTACTGTATTGTCTGATCTCCGGTTGCTAGCTATGTTACCATTAAGAGCTTTTTCACAGGATTTTGCGTTCCCCGTACAGCATCTGTCTTAACACCTCTTTACTCCTGCATATGTTGTATATCACTTGTCATGATTGAGAAAAAGAAAACCCTTGTATCATTTCTGCAAATGATCAGCTTCACTTCTTCCACAGTAAGAAAACTATTTTTCTTTGGCCTCTCTCCTACTGTAGAATCTAAAAATAAGTCAATAGTAAAGGCTCCCTGCTTTCCGCCAGCTTCCAGCCCCCCAGCCCTTAACCTTTCCCAAAGTTGCAGATGAAATGTCAGAGGCAGACCCTCAGGTATAAGTTAGAGGCCTAACCGGACAGCACCATGGTATGAATCACTGTCATTCTAAATGTGGAATCAGCAATTCCAGACCCATCCTATCTGGACATTTAAAAGGGAAAAAAGGGCTGCTCCAGGAGCTTTGGTATTGATTTTTTCCCTGAACAAAGAGACTTTCTCTAATACATGATACATCATAATCACTTAATTTGTAACCTTGCCGCAACAGATGTACAGGAGTTTCAAAACAGACGTTTACCTGTAAGGGTACGAACCGACTCTTGTGTCTAACAATGTCACACTGAGAACAAAAAGTCTGTAGGCCCTACTGTATAGGGTTCTACAGTATATCCTCTATTGAAATTGTTTACACAATGAAAATATTGTTCTTTATTTGGTCTTTTCATGTCCATTTTCCTTTTCTCAATGAATTTGACATGATTGTAAGTCACAATATACTGTCTATCTGCGTTTTGTCTTCAGTATGTTACTGGTAGAAAAAAATATACATCTGAAAATGATGGATGGTTTCCAAACAAAAACACTGTTTGAAGAAAGAGGAACAGCGACATATACATAACTCAAAATCGTAGTGTTTGTTTTTGTTACAGCATACTATAATAATGTATTTATTATTTTCTGTCCTATTTCCAACATTCTGAATTAGAAAATGACTTTAATTTATTCCTGTCGATTGTATACTTTTAAAATGTTTGATACATTTTTTGCTGATATTTATTGTAAAGATGTGGGAATTTACGCTTAAGCCAGGGTTCCCCAACTGGCAGCCTGCAGGCCAAATATAATTTTATTTGGCCCCCAAGTTTTGTGAGCAGAAAAATATAATATATTTTTAATTTGGTGGCCATAAAAGACTGTAAAAACACAGGCGAATCAGCTTCAAGTGATTTTAATTTGGGAAATCTGTTCCAAAGTATTCCCACGCAAAATAAAGAGATGATCGTATACAAATGTAAGCAAGGTTTGAAATTACATTTACATTTACGTCATTTAGCAGACGCTCTTATCCAAAGCGACTTACAAATTGGGAAATTATTATGTTTTAGTCAAATATTATATCTGATTGGGCTTTTTGCGGTCAATTTGCAGTCAACAAATAATTTTTAATTACGTTCCGGCCCACTGACCATCCGCTCAAGAAAAGATCAGCCCGCGGCTGAATCTAGTTGATGATCCCTGACATAAGCTATCATTTGCCAAGAACTTAGATAATTATCAATAGCCAGAGAAAAGCACTTTCTCAACAACCAATTTTCAATTTTCATTTAGATTTCCTACAGGAGAATCATCAAACAAAAGGTTAAACCCCCCACCCCCACCCCCCACCCCCACCCCACCCACCCTCTGAACACTTTGCAATCTGGGCCGAGATGAGGATGGCGGCCCTTGAAGTGGCTCGGTGAACGATGTGAGACACACACTGATGCCTCCTCTGTCTGATCTGCACTGAATCTCCTCTCCTCCTCTCCCGGGCGGCGAGCCTCGCAGCAGATGCCACACTGCATCAGAACCAGTTTGCCTTCCTCTCTTGGACAGTCTAAAACACTTTTCCTGATCTCTTTCATCTTGATGGATTGTCAATATATGGATTGTCTTGCTCTCTAATTCAGTGAAAAAATCTAGTTTTCCATTAGTCTCTGCCTCTCTAATTTTCACTACAGCTTTTCTAAGTGTAATTATTAAAGGCAGATTCAAGAAAGCAATTACTGAACTAGTGTTCGTATCTTTGAAATCTTAATAAGCAGACAGAACGGGGTGTGGAGAACACAATACGATGGTACAATTCCCTGCTAGCCTTGTTATCACCTGGCATTATCAATTTATGTTACTCAAACTTAGCATTTAAGGGTATTTACAAAAAATAATGAAATTCAATACTAACCCAACAGATGATGTGAAAGTAACAGCTATATTACATTGCATGACGCAGACATTCATTGGTCAAACGTTTACAACTAAATGTTACTGTACGAAAGGATTAAACTCAGACTGGCCTCTACCGATTACTGCAGTATTGAACTGCAAGAGATGCAAATTCCTCTTTCATTTATGAAATTAGAACAACATGTAAAATTATTGCAAACAATCAGGGATGGACTGAGACCAGAAATTGGCCCTTCTGTTTTTAAATATGTTTTATTACAAAGCATTGTCATCCAAGTATACAACTGTATGTACAATGCGATTTATGCGCTAAGACAACAGAACATACAACATTTCCAAACCAAAAACAGCATGAAAGAAAAGGAAATAAAAAATCATGAGACAAACAAACAAATATTTAAAAAATGTGTTACCCCTGAACCCCCTCAAGTTCCTCTGCTGGTCAGGTCCAATCTCCTGATGAGTTGAGGTGGTCTGGGCCTGGGTCTTCCTCTGACCCAGTGGGCAAAACTGGTTGGAATGCAGTCATTACAAACAGATTACAACCAAACTGCTTGTAATGACGACATTTCAGTGGGTCTTAAAAATTTGAGTTGAGGCAGTATTGTTTTAGTCAATACAGTGGGGATGATACGAAGAAGCTATATACACTACAGTAAACTCAAGCTATTGTACCACGTTCAAAATAGATGCTTGGTACTGCCCTGGTCCTCCCTGCAAAAATGTACACATCTTCTCTCTAGACCACAGGTCTCATCTATGAAGAATGGTAGGCACTTTAAGTTGACTACAGCTCAGCTTTTCATTTACGATATTGTCTCCCAATATACATCATTTATAACATCACATCATTCATGTTCTGATACTGAGGTAGACATTTTCATACACTTTATGTGCAAGGTGTTGATTTTTCATGTCATGCACTTCTAAGAACTTTGCTGCCATCTCCAGAGACTACCCACTGGCACACCACGTAAATTCAACGTGGATAATTGGGTTATATTTGGTTGAGGCATTGATCAACAACCTATATTCACCCACTCAAAAGGAGAGCCAAAATGTAGTTGAATTTCCAATGTGTTATCACTATGTCTTCAACCATCTAAAAGCACAACCAAAATCCAATGGAAAAACAATGTCTGATTTTTGGTTTAGTTGTCACCCAAATGTCTATCACTGCGCTTTCAACCATTTTAAAAACACAGCAAAGTTCATTTTTTTTACATTTTAGTCATTTAGCAGACGCTCTTATCCAGAGCGACTTACAGTTAGTGAATACATATTTTTTTTATACTGGCCCCCCGTGGGAATCGAACCCACAACCCTGGCGTTGCAAACGCCATGCTCTATCAACTGAGCTACATCCCTGCCGGCCATTCCCTCCCCTACCCTGGACGACGCTGGGCCAATTGTGCGCCGCCCATGAGTCTCCCGGTCGCGGCCGGCTGCGACAGAGCCTGGATTCGAACCAGGATCTAGTGGCACAGTTAGCACTGCGATGCAGTGCCTTAGACCACTGCGCCACTCAAGTTCAAATGGGAATACAATGTCAGATATTTTGTTTATTTATACAACAGATTCATGTGTTATCACTGTGCTTCATCTAATAGCAGAACCAAATGACCTGGATTGCAGTAAAAGTACATGGTCCGAGTGATCAATGCCATTTGAGATTCTGCACAGATTATTACAGCAATCATGAAGATCTCCACAGACCTGCGATGACCTATGGATGCTATCTTGAACATGCTTTATATGATTACATAAGAAGAAATGTATAGTTGCAGTAACCTCAAAATTTAGCCATGGATGTATTACTCATTTTAAGGTTGAATGTTACATTCATTTGTAAAATAGCTTTAACTTTGGCTATTTATTGTATTTCAAAAGTGATATTGTGTTTGGTTGTCAGCCAAAAATAAACATTTGAAGGATATTTATCTTCTGCTTGTAAAGTTCCATCTGTGCCACTGACTTAGTCTGGCTTTAATTGCAGTTTGTCTACAAATTAATAATTGATGTGTTAGATTCACGTCTCCATCTCAACCAAAAATCTAAGTCAAAGAATAGGACTAATTCAAATCAAACTTTGAGATGGAGACATATAAATTATTAATTTGGAGACAAACTGGATTTGTCTACATCTAATTCAAATGTTGATATTAGGTTGCGTTGACAACCAAACACAATTCAATATCACTAAATCTCATACAATTTGAAATCAACCAGAGCTGAAAACCCTAGCCTATTGTATTGTCTATTGTTAGTTGAATTCTGGGTGGAATTGAAACAATAACTGTTGATGACTTTGCAAATGCTATACAGTGCCTTCAGAAAGTATTCATACCCCTTGACTTATTCCACATTTTGTTGTGTTACAGCCTGAATTCAAAATTGATTCAATTGCTTTTTTCTCTCTCGACCATGTACACACAATACCCCATAATGACAAAGTGAAAACATTATTTTAGAACTTTTAGCAAATTCATTGAAAATAAAATACAGAAACATCTCATTAAGTATAGTAAGTATTCACACCCCTTAGTCAATACTTTGTAGAAGCACCTTTGGCAGCGATTACAGCTGTGAGTCTTTCTGAGTAAGTCTCTAAGAGCTTTCCACACCTGGATTGTGCAACATTTGCCCATTATTCTTTTCAAAATTCTTCAAGGTCTGTCAAATTGGTTGTTGATCATTGCTAGACAACCATTTTTAAGTCTTGCCATATATTTTCAAGTAGATTTAAGTCAAAACTGTAACTTGGCCACTCAGAAACATTCACTGTCTTGTTGGTAAGCAACTCCAGTGTAGATTTGGCCTTGTGTTTTAGGTTATTGTCCTGCTGAAAGGTGAATTAATCTCCCAGTGTCTGGTGGAAAGCAGACTGAATCAGGTTTTCCTCTAGGATTTTGCCTGTGCTTAGCTCCATTCAGTTTATTTTTATCCTGAAAAACTCCCCAGTCCTTAATGATGACAAGCATACCCATAACATGATGCAGCCACCACTATGCTTGAAAATATGGAGAGTGGTACTCAGTAACGTGATGTATTGGATTTGCCACAAACATAACACTTTAATTGCTTTGCCAATTTCCTTTGCAGTATTACTTTCGTGCCTTGTTGCAAACAGGATGCATGTTTTAGAATATTTGTATTCTGTACCGGCTTCCTTCTTTTCACTCTGTCAATTAGGTTAGTATTGTGGAGTAACTACAATGTTGTTAATCCATCCTCAGTTTTCTCCCATCACAGCCATTTAACTCTGTAACTGTTTTATAGTCACTATTGGCCTCATGGTGAAATCCCTCTGCGGTTTCCATCCTCTCCAGCAACTGAGTTAGGAAGGGACGCCTGTACCTTTATTGATACACCATCCAAAGTGTAATTAATAACTTCACCATCCTCAAAGGGAAATTCAATGTCTGCTTAAAAAATATATATATTACCCATCTACCAACAGGTGCCCTTCTTTGCGAGGCATTGGAAAACCTCCCTGGTCTTTGTGGTTGAATCTGTGTTTGAAAGTCACTGCTTGACTGAGGAACCTTACAGATAATTGTATGTGTGGGGTACAGAGATGAGGTAGTCATTCCAAAATAATGTTAAACACTATTATTGCACACAGAGAGAGTCCATACAACTTCTTATGTGACTTGTTAAGCAACATTTGACTCCTGAACTTATTTAGGCTTGCCACAACAAAGGGTGGCAAAAAAAAAAAAAAGGAAAAACATAATTTCACTTTGACATTATGGGGTATTGTGTGTGACAAATAATCTCAATTTAACCCATTTTACATTCAGGCTGTAAGACAACAAAATGTAGAAAAAGTCAAGGGGTGTGAATACTTTCTGAGGGAACTATAGGCCTAAATAGCATAATTGATGATATATGAGGGATAAAGTATGGTCACATTTCATTTCTCTATTAAACCTATACCCTTTGGAATGACTTCGATAGCAACAGTGAACCTATTTAGTTTTTAACAGTCATTCTCATGATAGCACATTGGTAATAGCCTGTGACAAATATAATATCTAAGCAGGGCCTGGTTAAAACCCTGGATAGGAGACCAAAGGGTAGCTGTAGATAGATACATTCTACAGTAGGAGGTGCTGCCCAGCCTATTGTTGTTTATTTTGTCATAGTGGATATCACAGGAGGTTGGTGGCACCTTAATTGGCTCGTGGTAATGGCTGGAGCGGATGTGTGAAATGGTATCAAACACATGGTTTATATGTGTTTGATGCTATTCCATTCGCTCCTTGCCAGCCATTATTATGAGCCGTCCTCCCCTCAAATTTCACCTTCAAAACAACAGATTACTTTTTTCAAATCCAATGTATTTTCTACGAAGATTCCACATCACAATACGTTGACAAATTAAGTTGAAACAACGTTGATTCAACCAGTTTGTGCCCAGTGGGAAGGAACTTTGTGTTTGAAAACGACCTCCGCTGTAGCCGTCACCGTTTGAGTAATTTCCAAAGTAGCAAAAGGAAAACTGTCAAGCTAGTTTCTGACATAAATTTCCATCCCTCAATGTCAAGTGACACCAGTGAAAGGCCAGGGGAAACTGTTTATTGATCAGTGTAAAACTATTCAAGGGAGCAGATGAGGTTATATCTGAGATAGGCACTTACCAACCAAGACATTATGCTGCCCAACAGAGTGCTTTAAAGAACACAACTTCATTACATCACGCCACTTGTATTTATATCATTTTAAAGACCCTGCTGATTGGTTTGTATAGGTGTTGATGGGAGCGGCCTCCTAGCACATCAGAGCTATTAACTGCTAATCGTGCCCATTCATAATCTCTTGCATACTAAATGCTTGGGTGTCACAGTGCATTTACAGGGCGAGGAATTGGAACGTGGCCAGTTAATGAAATGGGAAGAACTCCAGCCAAAGCCATTTGACACTGCCAGCTGCACCCTCTCACAATTAAATTAATTCCCTTTGCAATTCTGACCTTTCCCCGAAGCGAACAAAGACAACAGGCAGCAGGAGCCTCGATTTTGGACCACTCACAATGAGGTAAATTATATTTTCTCAACGCATTCATAATGGCTTTGATTGTTAGTGACGTTAATAAAAGCACTTGATCAATATCTTAAATCAGATGCTAAAATAAATTCTGTTAAAATAAAATAACAAACAGAATGTAATAATATCTGCACAGTTAACTGCTCGTATTGCCATGAGTAGACAGTGAGGGAAAACTGTCAGAGTCCATAAAAGGCCCATCACAAATGATAATGTGCTGTGCAGGAGTCAGCACCACAGCTCTCAGGATGCGGAAATATTGGCAAGTGTCAGATAGCCAATAGATTTATGTATGCAAATGCACAGGATCAATATGTCTGCCATCGCTGAAATTCACAATGGCATTTGTGGTGCTCAGGAATATTTTCTGTCAAATAAAATCAAGTCGCAGAAAAAACTGAATATGAAAGGAAAACAGTCCTAACCAGAAGGAAGAGCAGAGATATTGTGAAAAGGCCCCTGTCAATATTCCACAAGGACTTCCAGCATTATTAAATCAACAATGAATGTCACCAAAAGGACAAGGGAGTATAGCTACATCACTAAAGCTCTTACATTGTGATATTGAAATTCACTTTGTGTCCTTCAAAAACATTTATTACATTAAATGAATCTCTCCTCATCCACGCGTCCTACAAAATGGTGCACCCAACTACTTTACAAATAAATAACTGAATAGATAATATGAACGAGAAATAAAAAACAAACTAAGCACAAGAGGACAGACATGCTTGGAACAAGACAGTGGCATTGGTACCCATGGGAACTCAAGTCAAACGTAAAGGTTGTGGTATCTGCATAATCATTACCACTTGGACAGAAAGTCATTCTGTGAAGACGATCAATCTTTTTTTAAGGAATCTTAAAAACAAGGGAGAGTGCTTTAACGAAGATCTAGTGGTCATGTAAATGGCCATGTTGACAATATTGCTATAAGCAATTGAGAAGTAATCTGAATTCACATACATATTCTAGTTTGTTAGCAAACAGAAGACTATTATATTATTCGGATTGGCTGCACGACCTTTGTTCGACCCATCCCCAAGGCCGCTTTTTCCCGTTTTTTAAACCTCCTTTTAATGTATATTATTCACCCCATAGGATAATAAGTTCCTAATGTATGGCAGTCTCTAACTTTGACTAAAGTGATAGCACTCTGGGTTCAAATGCTCTTAAACAAAACACTTAAACTCCTTTAAATGCTGTGGCAACGCTTGCAGACAGTGACCCTCATTTGGAAGTGCAGATTGAGCCCAGTTTAATAGTCACCCATGGATAATATCACATCTTCTGCATTTAACCAGAACAGAAAGACTTGCTCATCGGAGCACTTTGCTAGTTATCAGGCCTCATCTCCTCTGACTCCAATGACCCGGAGTCCCTGACGCCAGAGGGCCACATGCTCAGTGTTGAGCTGTGGAATTAAGGTTTGGTGGTAAGACACAGAAACTAATATGAGCTCAACGGGGAGTCATTTCTCTTCCAGCCACAAAATGAGCAGGCAAAGGATAATCCGAGACCACAGGAGCCACACTATCAACAGATAAGAGAAAGAAATGAATACGATTGGGCACTGAACTTCATCCCCCCCCCCCCCCCCCCTTATCCTTTAGTACATGAACTCGAGACAGATTTAATAGACATTTTCGAATGCAATCTATCAGTGAGTTAGCTGCTTCACACTAAAAGTCAGAAAAAAAGACATATTAAAATCAAATCAAATTTGATTTGTCACATGATTCGTAAACAACAGGTGTAGACTAACAGTGAAATGCTTACTTACAGGCCCTTCCCAACAATGCAGAGAGAGAGAGAGAGAGAAAATAAATAAATAATAGAAAAGTAATAACACGTAATAATAAAAGTAATAATAAATACACAATGAGTAACATTGTTTATAAAACGTATGTTGTTCACGTCATTTCAGCGTGAATGTCATGTAAGCTACTGAGCAAACACTCTGCAATGAATGGTCACCCTGTACAACTTTGACTAAAATATGTAAAGAAAAACCAAAGGCATAACCAGGCAGATTACACAAAGACCACCAAAAATAATCACTATGGGAAACAATTAGTTTTACGTCATGTCCACAATCCTGCATAATTACAAAATAGTACAAAACAGATGCATTGAAATATTTCCTTCTTTATTATCTCTTTATCAGCACAACTGTGTAGAAAAATACAAAGCCCAGAGAGTAATCATTGCTCACTGATAGTGACAGTGGAAAGACAAATGTCTAACCACTGAGACGACTGCTAGAGATCTGGGAGAAAGGGGGCTCACATTTGCAAGCAAATTATATTTCAGGAGAGCTGGCAGCAGTGTGCATGACAAACTGGTGCAATTTCAGCCATGTCGCAGGAGCAGGGCGATATTTGTCTCATGTTGGCAAGGGTTAGTTCCTGCTGTACGTAGTGCTCTCAGATTTGAATCGCTAGGGGTCCAGGGGCCTTCTCTTGACAGGGCACAAATAATTACAGTACACTCTTTTCAGTGTACTCTATTATATTGCTCTTCTTATCTGTGGGCTGAGGGTGTACTTGATCAAGTAAGGTCACTGTATTTTGACCATAACACACCATTACATTGCTATTTGGAGATATGATAAATAAAGCCAATGCTAGACAACATTTTTATCTGTTCTGTAGCTTTTTGTTCATTCGGCTCTTTTTTACCTCAGTGTACATATACTGAGGAATGTTAAAACTACAAAGGGAAAATAGAGAGACATTCAGAGTGTTTTTGTGTAATTGATGAGGTAAAATAAATGTACCTACATTATTTTAAACCTGCTCTGAATGCCAACGATGTGAGGATAAGGTTTGGCCTATAGGATGCAGAATAGGCTTATCTAGAATATGCTTATCCATGCGATCACTTAGTGTCTCCTTTACAGTGCCACTCAAACAGCACCAATTTCTGAACAATTAAATACATTTACATACATTTGTAAATGCATTTACCTAAAAGCAATTTACACATTAAATACAAATGTACAAGATATAATATTCCAGAGTACTGAATACAGCGGGATAGAAATAGGTTTTTCCCCCCAAAAAATAATTACATATAAAAATATGTTTTGAGTAGCTCAACCCTGTCAAAATTTCTTTTTCATTATTTTTGATAATAAGAAGAGGCTATTGATGCATTTTCTACATGGAACACAGGATGTGTCAGTAAGTGAGAGACAATACTACAAAACAGTACAACAAAATCTTATAGTGAGATAACGGTCATGCAAAATCAAATAAATGTGTATTTGTCACATGCTTACTTACAGGTCCTTTTCCAACAATGCGTACAATGAGTTAAAGATAAAGATACACATTTTAATAAAACATTGAAATAGTGACACAGGGAATAAATACACAGTGGATAACAATAATGAGTAAGAATTGCTATATACCAGTACTGAGTCAATGTGCAGGGGTAAGAGGTGAGTGTGTAAGTGTGTGTGTGTGCGGCATCAGTGTGTATGTGTGTACACGTTATGTGTGTGTGGGCATATGTAGTGTCAGTGTAAGTATGTGGGAGTGTGTCGGTAGCGTTCAGTATGTGTGAGTGTGTGGGTAGAGTCCAGTATGTGTGAGTGTGTGGGTAGAGTCCAGTGTGTGTGCACACAGTAGGTCTCGTTCCTCTTGACAAGAGTCAGAAATTAATCTGAAATTACAATTCCATTTTCAATGCTTCTCTATGAGTACAAATTTGGAATAGGAATTTCAGTTTACTTCCTGAATTTAAATGGAATTTACCCCCAACCCTGGCCCTGACTTTTGTCTCACCAACAAACAATATCCTAACTAACTGGTTTAACTCACAATTGGTTGAATCAACCAAACGTTCAATGAGGTGGCATTACATGTTCCACTGAAACTAACTATGGGTGGATATCTTTCATTCAAGATGTAGTATAGTAGTACAGTACGTGACAACTTGTAATCATTAGTCCAAACTAATGAGTTTCTATTGGACAAATTCAGGTGGGTCCCTCCCGGTTTTGTTCCGTTTAAGAACATTTTGCAACAGAATCGGCATAATGAATACACCCGATACGATTTTGGAGTGTTTCCTGTTTCAACAGCTTAGTCTCCTGCATTGTATCAAATCACCATAAAAGGGTAGGCATGTGTGTGCTAGTGAAAGCACCTGTGAGTTTCTAGTGAAACTGGGCTTTGTGGTTCCCTGCAAGAGCACTAAATTGAGTGGTGTCAATAGTGACATGGTCCCATACACACAGGCCCTTAAGGAGAGGACTCACTTCGTGTCTCTCATAACAGGCTGCCTCACATATGAATATCCTCTTTTACAGATACCTAAAGCAATGCATTAATATGACAGCTTGTCAATACGACAGCGACAATGCAAAGTCATGTGCACTGGACTTTTTGACAGCGCATTGAAGATGTATTATGCAGTTCTAAACACTTGACAGGACATGTCGGGATGATTGTGTTCTGTATAAAGTTGTTGGGCTACAAGAGACGTAATACTGGCCAGTATAAATGCAGTTGTAATATTGGCCACTGCTTATAACAACTGGTAGTTCAATCAATGAGTGTACAAAACATTAGAAACACCTTCCTAATATTGAGTTGCACCCCCTTTTGCCCTCAGAACAGCCTCAATTCATAGACTACACAAGGTGTCAAAAGCATTCCACAGAGATGCGGGCCCATGTTGACTCCAATCCTTCCCAGTTATGTCATGTTGGCTGGATGTCCTTTGGGTGGAGGACCATTCTTGACACACACGAAACTGTTCAGTGTGAAAAACCCAGCAGCGTTGCAGTTCTTGACACACTCCAGTGTGCCTGGCACCTACTACCATACCCCATTCAAATGCACTTAAATATTTTGTCTTGCCCATTCACCCTCTGAATGGCACGCACACAATCCATGTCTCAATTGTCTCTAGGCTTAAATCCTTCTTTAACCCATCTCCTCCAATTCATCGACACGGATTTAAGTGGATTTAACAGGTGACATCAATAAGGGATCACAGTTTTCACCTGGATTCACCTGGTCAGTCTGTCATGGAAAGAGCATGTGTTCCTAATGTTTTGTACACTCAGTGTTTGTCTCAATGACATGTACAGTGTTAGTATTTTAAAGTATATTTTAATGAGAATGAGTGGAACTTTTAAAAAAATAAACAAGCTCTCCTCAGAAAATATTACATTTACATTTACATTTTAGTCATTTAGCAGACGCTCTTATCCAGAGCGACTTACAGGAGCAATTAGGGTTAAGTGCCTTGCTCAAGGGCACATTTACGTCATTTAGCAGACGCTCTTATCCAGAGCGACTCACAAATTGGTGCATTCACCCTATAGCCAGTGGGATAACCACTTTACCAATTTTTTTTTGGGGGGGGGGGGGGGGTAGAAGGATTACTTTATCCTATCCCAGGTATTCCTTAAAGAGGTGGGGTTTATCACGTGGTCCGCATAGAATACGTATGAAGCACCGTAGTAACTGAAAACTCCTTTTGTACTGTACACAAAGACAAGGCCTGTCAGCCAAGTGATATGCACAACAAATATACCATTTCAAAACATCACATCCAACACTGAGATACATTCCTTTATTAGAATTAAAGTACTCAAACATTTGCAGCACAGGAATGTAAAGTGAAAAGAAAAGATCACAGTTTTTTTTTTTATTGGGGGGGGGGGGGGGGGGGGGGAACAAGGCCTTCAAATGAAACAATACAACAAAAAATTATATTAAAGAAATCGTCAACCATTGCACATTAGGTGGCAAATATCAAACCCACAAATCATTCTGGTAGTAAATAAGACAGAGTAGTAGTAGTGTTTGATCAAACAGGGAGTGCGAAGTCCCTGGCTTATCACAGTCCTCATGGGGTTAATCTCTCAACAGAAATAGGACAGGTGCTTCTTTCAGGTGAAATCATAGGGTAACTGCGGAGGGTGAGCAATTCGCATGTCAAAAAGTGTATTTTGTTTCTCTGTGCATCCTCTTGAAGGCGTGATCTGGACGTAAACATAAGAAAATGTGTGATCATCAGACAGGGGTGCTGTGGTTGGCAAAAATGCAGGCAAGGCGGGCCATCCAGTTATTATGCGATAGCTTTGGCTTCAGGTAAGAACGCCTCCCAATACTTTATCAGCTGTGGAGCAGAAGGGAAACTACAGTGAGGATCCATTAGCTACATGACCATGCTTCAGACTTTTAAGGTAATCCTTATGAAAATGAAGTTCATTATCATGTCTATTGTCAGTTTTAAAAAAAATCTAACTAAACAGCAAAACATTTAGTTGTATTAGGCCCATATGTTTATTTCCCTTTCAAATAGTATATTTAGGAAGTATATTATTTCAAAGTATGTTTTCAGACATACACTACCGTTCAAAAGTTTGGGGTCACTTAGAAACGTCCTTGTTATCGAAAGAAAAGAAAAAAACATAACATCAAATTGATCAAAAATTCAGTGTAGACATTGTTCATGTTGTAAATGGCTATTGTAGCTGGAAACGGCTGATTTGTTATGGAATATCTACATAGGCTTACAGAGGCCCATTATCAGCAACCATCAGTCCTGTGTTCCAATGGCATGTTGTGTTTGCTAATCCAAGTTTATCATTTTAAAAGGCTAATTGATCATTAGAAAACCCTTTTGCAATTATGTTAGCACAGCTGAAAACTGTTGTGCTGATTAAAGAAGCAATAAAACGGGCCTTCTTGAGACAAGTTGAGTATCTGGAGCATCAGCAATTGTGGGTTTGATTACAGCCTCAAACTGGCCAGAAACAAATAACTTTCTTCTGAAACTCGTCAGTCTATTCTTGTTCTGAGAAATGAAGGCTATTCCACGCGAGAAATTGCCAAGAAACTGAAGATCTCGTACAACGTTGTGTACTACTCCCTTCACAGAACAGCGCAAACCGGCTCTAACCAGAATAGAAAGAGGAGTGGGAGGCCCCGGTGCACAACTGAGCAAGAGGACAAATATATTAGTGTCTAGTTTGAGAAACAGACGCCTCACAGGTCCTCAACTGGCAGCTTCATTAAATAGTACCCGCAAAACACCAGTCTCAACGTCAACAGTGAAGAGGCGACTCCGGGATGCTGACTTAGGCAGAATTGCAAAGAAAAAGTCCAGTGTCTGTTCTTTTGCCCATCTTCATCTTTTCTTTTTATTGGCCAGTCTGAGATATGGCTTTTTCTTTGCAACTCTGCCTAGAAGGTCAGCATCCCGGAGTCGCCCCTTCACTGTTGACGTTGAGACTGGTCTTTTGCGGGTATTATTTCTAATGATCAATTAGCCTTTTAAAATGATAAACTTGGATTAGCAAACAAAACGTGCCATTGGAACACAGGACTGATGGTTGCTGATAATGGGCCTCTGTACGCCTATGTAGATATTCCATTTAAAAAAAATCTGCAGTTTCCAGCTACAATAGCCATTTACAACATTAACAATGTCTACACTGTATTTCTGATTAATTTGATGTTATTTTAAATGGACAAAATAATTGCTTTTCTTTAGAAAACAAGGACATTTCTAAGTGACCCCAAACTTTTGAATGGTAGTGTATGTATAGTATACTGTCACACAATGCACTTTTCTGATGCTAATACTTCACTTTCAAAAAGTAAACTTGCCGCAGTTATTATGCTAATTAGATAGTATGTAGAATTCTGGGAAAACACTAAATTGTCAACATATTTTAATACATTCCTTAATGAAATATAAATTATGACATTTGTTACAAGTTGGTGCAAGTGGTGTATGTGCATGTGTAGTCTCCCACTACACTACCAATAGGAATCCAAACCCAGATATGCTGTACCTGCTGTTGTGTTTGCACAAGCGACTCCAGGTATTGAATAATGACAACTTTGAAGTCCTTCACCCTATCCTTCTGTAACGGGAGAGACATGGTCACAGGTCAGACAAAATAACATCATTGTTGGTTAAGGGCTGTAAGTAAGCATTTCACGGTAATGTCTACACCTGTTGTATTCGGCGCATGTGGCAAATAACATTTGATTTGATTTGATTTGACATACGGTTCGGTGTAATAAATCACTATCAAAAGTATCCTCATAATACTGCAGTAAAAAAATATATATATATTTTAGTAAGGGCTATCTTGATATCACAAATCAACTATTCAGTGGTTATGGAAACATCAAACTAGCAATAAGGGTAAACATTTGTATTTGTCCCATTTCTAAACTCTAGTTTATCAGGCCCCTCCCATCCACATGATGCCCATATTCTGGGGCGAAACCAAATACATAAAAGGTGGGGCCCTGTGTAGCTCAGTTGGTAGAGCATGGCGCTTGCAACGCCAGGGTTGTGGGTTCGTTTCCCACGGGGGGCCAGTATGAAAAAATGTATGCACTCACTAAACTGTAAGTCGCTCTGGATAAGAGCGTCTGCTAAATGACTAAGATGTCAAATGTTATCGTGTTCATCATACCTCGAATCGGCTCACTTCTTTTCGAATGGTTTTGGAAATCAGCTCAAAGTCTTTTTCACCTTGCTGGACCTTCCCCTCCAACTGCAAAGACAAAATGACAAGTTCTCTCCACTAAGAAAGTACTCGGTCCAAAACAAGTACACTAATGTATACATGTATTCTATACTGGTGTACTGTATTTATACACTTGTAACCTGTTGCAGAATTAACTGTTACTGGTCAGTTACTACTGTATATATTATCCATTAGTCAGTTGCATTTGAAAAAATGAAAAAGCTATTAAGTAATTACTAGTAATGAGGATAGACAAATTCTCAGGAGTTATGGGGTAAAGTAAACACACTATTTACTGGAGATGATTGACAATACCAAGTTAATGGTGAAGCAATGAATATTAAGTTGGAGTAAAAAAAAAAAAAAATTTGAAGACAAGCCCATTTTTACACTTACAAATACGAAACAGTCCTGTTCGTATAGATACTGTAAGACAGTCACATTAAGCAGTTTGCACAATGCTGTGCCAATTTGCACAGTCCATTTATATATTCTGTTTATTAGGTTTGCAACCCTCACTTTGTCAAATCCTCATCCCCTAGTCCAGCGTTTCCCAAACTCGGTCCTTGGGACCACAAGGGGTGCACGTTTTGGTTTTTGCCCTTATACTACACAGCCGATTCAAATCAAAAAGCTTGTTGATTATTTGAATCAACTGTGTAGCGCTAGGACAAAAAACCAAAACGTGCACCCCTTGGGGTCCCGAGGACAGAGTTTGGGAAACCCTGCCCTAGTCCCAAAGTGATCCAAAGTAATCCAAAGTGATCACATGTCTATTGATATCATTATGGGTTTCAAATGACGAATCAGCCAAACTTAGTCTTTTGACAAAGATGATCAATGTGACACTAGATAGGCACTTCAATTGGTGCAGTTTAGTGATGAAATGGAGGGAACTGTAAGTGATGAAGAAAAGTAAATTAAAAAAGCCAAGCCCAGGGTCCTACCTCCTCAATCTCCTTGGTGGAGGCATGGCAGGGAAAATGCAGAAATTAAAGAGCTTGAAAATGTTTTGTTCTTAAAATAATTCAAACATGAACCCACTGTTGCCAAACACAGGTGAACTACAGAGGAATGGCATTCCACTGATCAAAGCAGACGGTAAGCAGGTTAATAGCCATTACAACAGTCACCCTGGTTAGCATGTAATGCCCAAGACTGAAAGGGGAGATATTCAACTTAAAAAACAACCCCTCTGTGAATATCCCCAGTAGCATGCGTTGTTATGACAAAAACGTCTGGATTAATCTACCGCCACCCATTATTATTGTCCTTAGTGTAATACTTATTACTGACCAGAGGGGGCAGTATGGTTCAAGATTAAATTAGTAAGTACATGATTAATACAAAAATATATGTTTTATTGTCACATACACAGGATAGGTGCAGTGAAATGTGTTGTTTTACAGGATCAGCCATAGTAGTATGGCACCACTGGAGCAAATTATGGTTAAGTGTCTTGCTCAAGGGGACAGACCGATTTTTCACCTTGTCTGTTACAAACATCCTAAACAAAGTATTTCTTAGGTTTCTCATATTTAATGCAAACATTTACTTATGTTTAAATGAAAGTGGAAAGCATGTGACTACAATTCAGAAGCGTTTCTAACAATTGAATCGACGGCAATGCACATAGGGAGAGGTAGTAGGGTAGCAGGAAAGGAAAAGGCGAGATAGAATTGTGTTCTCATAAAGCTAAGGACTGTTAAGTTGAGTAGCGGAACATGTAATGATGGCCTAATTGTAAGTAATGTCAAATATGATCATACTCGAATTAGCAATATTAGTCTACGCTAATAATTTGTGATCCTTTAACCAGTTTTCCCAAGCTGATGCCCAAATAATGGATCTAGAGATGAATGCCGAAATTAACCCAAGTAATTGTTTTAGCAAAACAACCGACACACTACTAAGGTTGGCTTGCTATTCCAAATCAAGGAGAGCAACTGGGGTTAACATGCTTCATTCAAATAAAGCTTTAGTGGTTCAAGATGAATTTAATTAAACTTATATTTTGGGTTTTAAATGTTGTCAATGTGAAAACTAACTTCTTGAATAAATGTTTTGTAACCAACTACACTGAACAAAAATATAAACGCAACATGCAACAACGTCAAAGATTTTACTGAGTTACAGTAATATATGGACTTCACATGACTGGGAATACAGATATGCATCTGTTGGTCACAGATACCTTTAAAAAAAAGTAGGGGCGTGGATCAGAAAACCAGTCAGTATCTGGTGTGACCACCATTTGCCTCATGTAGCGCGATACATCTCTTTCGCATAGACTTGATCAGCCTGTTGATTGTGGCCTGTGGAATGTTGTCCCACTCCTCTTCAATGGCTGCGCGAAGTTGCTGGATATTGGGGGGAACTGGAAAACGCTGTCGTACGCGTCGATCCAGAGCATCCCAAACATGTTTAATGGGTGATATATGTCTGGTGAGTATGCAGGCCATGGAAGAACTGGGACATTTTCAGCTTCCAGGAATTGTGTACAGATCCTTGCGACATGAGGCCGAGCATTATCATGCTGAAACATGAGGTGATGACGGCAGATGAATGGCACGACAATGGGCCTCTCTGTGCATTCAAACTGCCATCGATAAAATGCAATTGTGTTCATTGTCCGTAGCTTATGCCTGCCCATACCATAACCCCACCACCACCATGGGGCACTCTGTTCACAACATTGACATTAGCAAACCGCTGCCCACACGACGCCGGTACAGTTGAAACTGGGATTCATCTGTGAAGAGCACACTTCTCCAGCGTGCCAGTGGCCATTGAAGGTGAGCATTTGCCCAATGAAGTCGGCAACGACGCCGAACTGCAGTCAGGTCAAGACCCTGGTGAAGACAAAGAGCACCAAATTCTTTGGTTTTGCAATCCCACAGTGTCATCAGCTGTCCGGGTGGCTAGTCTCAGACGATCCCGCAGGTGAAGAAGCCAGATGTGGAGGTCCTGGGCTGGCGTGGTTAGCAGTTGTGAGGCCGGTTGGAAGTACTGCCAAATTCTCTAAAAAGATGTTGACGGCGGCTTATGGTAGAGAAATCAACATTCAATTAACTGGCAACAGCTCTAGTGGACATTCCTGCAGTCAGCATGTCAATTGCACGCTCCCTCAAAACTTGAGACATCTGTGGCATTGTGTTGAGTGACAAAACTGTCCATTTTAGAGTGGCCTTTTATTATCCCCAGCACAAGGTGCACCTGTGCAATGATCATGCTGTTTAATCAGCTTCTTGATATGCCACACCTGTCAGGTAGATGATTATATTGGCAATTGCTCACTAACAGGGATGTAAACACATTTGTGCACAACATTTGAGAGAAATAAGCTTTTTGTGCATATGGAACATTTCTGGGATCTTTTATTTCAACTCATGAAACATCGGACCAACACTTTACATGTTGCGTTTACGTTTTTGTTCTGGGTGTCCTGCCACTATATAGCTTCCCTCCCTTGCTATGTTTTGTCATTCTATCTAGCCTATTTGAGCACACATATCATTAAAACGTCTGGTTGCCTGTTAGTGAGGTGCCCGTTTCTCTTACCTCTTTGATTTCGTCCTTAGCCTGCTGTAGCTTGTCAGGCTTGTTTGCGAACTGGAGTTTGGCCTCAGCCTCACGCTTCTTTTGCAGCAAGAGCTGGGTGTCCTGCCACTTGGACCAAGTCTTCATCCTGTGGTCAAATACACCCTACGGAAAGAGACAAAGCATATGTTTAGGTTCACTGCTAACCTCACATGTTAAAAGGAATCGAAATGGGAATATGCCTTTATTACAACAGCCGAGACAAAATCTTGAAAAGCAGAATTAGGGCAAAGGTTTGTAGTAATAGAGGGCTGGTGCGTAAGTTATTTTACTCTAAGTGAAATTGAAAATGTATTGCAGATAATGAAGGTAAGCGTATACATTCATAGGACTGTGCTAGGTGTCCAGTGATCAAAAAAGAAGGTGATATGCACATCCTAAACAAGAGAATATCGGTGTGGGCTAAAGAATTATACAGATAAAGAAATGTGAGGCCCACACGGAATAAGGCTGCTCCCCAGTGTTTTATTCCAGCACAGTGGTACAGGTCTCCAGTGAATACCTTGACTGCAGTGATGAGGCGTACATAGTCCCCCAGCAGCTCGGAGAACAGGTAGAAATCAGCATAAGCCTGGTCCTGGTGCAGCTGATCGATCTTCTCCTCCACCTCGGCCAACTGCGACAGGGCCCGCGACAGAGCTGTGTGGTCCTCTGAGTTCCCCAGCATGGCTGCCGACTTGGCGAAGGATGCCGTGTTTACCGACAGCTCTGAAGAGGAGGAGAGAAGGAAAGAGAAAGGAAGAGAAAGGGATCATGACATTGTTTAGAAAGAGAGCAGGTTCATAGGTGAAGCATTGAACCCTAATTTAAGCTAGTACAAAGTGGTCCAATTTAAATGGTTCACCAAACATTTACAAGATGATTAAAAGGTCCAATGCAGTCATTTTTATCTCAATATCAAATAATTTCTGGCTAACAATTAAGTACCTTACTGTGATTGTTTTCAATTAAAATGGTCAAAAATAAACAAAAACTGCTTCTTAGCAAAGAGCAATTTCTCAAGCAAGAATTTCGGTAAGATTGTCTGGGAGTGGTCGGAGTGGGGAGGAGAAAACGGAAAACTAGCTGTTATTGGCAGAGAGGTTTGGAACTCGCTTTCTTATTGGTCTATTACCTAATTTACCGCCTGGTAACTCCACCAGGCAGGCCAAAACTCCATCCCACCAAAACAGAAATTTAAGGCGGTCTTTTCAAACAGTTCTTACACTAAAAGGGCATTATCATAATTTTCAATTTTACAGTATCATTCCAACCTCATAGTGTGGAATTATACAGTATATAAAAACACAGGAAAATCACATTTTTGACTGCACTGGGCCTTTAACAAAATAACAACATTGTTCAATTGAGAATTGTATTATACATCGCAATTTTTTGATAATTGTAACACCAGACATTGCCCAGTAATGGACAGCACATGATATAGTATATTAATATACATTATGGGAAGCGTTTTACTTTCAGTTTGTGAAAATGCGCTACATGCGGTGCAATCAAGTTTGAGTAATTGCAGAGTTGCTGATATTAGTTGAAGATCCTTTACGCACTGCTTGTGCATTTAAAAGAGCCGAATGTTGCCTTATGAGTCTAGAGTATGTCACTGTAAACTGAGGCTCAAGGTCAGGACTCAGGGTAGGTTTACCTTTCCGGTGGCAGACCAGAGACTCCACACTAGCATGCAGTTTTCTGAGTTGCAAGTCAAGGTTCTCAAACTGCTGGTGCTTCTCCTCAAACCACTGTTGACATTCACAACACATCAGAGCAATAAAGTCAAGCTGAAACATAATACAGTTTCTCCACAAAATTAAATAATAATAGTATGAATAAGTAATGATAGTAACTAGCAACTATGTAGTTTTCAAAACATTTGCAATTATTGATTAATTAATTAATTAACACATTCAAATGGAAATTCTTCTTACATCCTGAGTGACCGTGTGCGAGATGCTAGGTTTACGTTCAACACATTGACGGTGTAAGACAGGCCCCATATACTCAAGCTTTCCATTGCCGAAAATGCTTTTGCAGGTTACATTTGAACGACAAGTATATAAAAATAAACAAAGTTAATAAATTGCAATGGAGTGGAAAATAAAAACGATATAGCTTTTCCCAGTAAGGAAGGAAAGGGCCACCCCCCCCGAGCAGCACCTGCCTTCTTCTTTTCACTCGCCCAATCTTAGAATTCAAGTGGAGAGCCTCATTAATTCGTCTCATTATTCAAGTCCAAAAATCAGCCCTTACCGCATCCGATTCATTCATCTTGATTGTCATTTTGTTGACAGCGTCGGCAGCTTTGTTTACCATCCTTAATATTCCGGCCCCACTCAGCGCCTGGGTGCTAACCGCTCTCGGCAGCTGGGATAAAATGACAAATAAGTGCAAACAAACCGGTTAACAGGCTAGGGCTCCGACCTAATCCCAGAGGGAGCCCCGCGCCAGGAGCTGTGTGGGGTTTTCTCCACTCCCATACATTTCAATGTTGTTAGAATCTAATTTAATCCATTTACTGGGAAAACTCTCAGAGGAACAATGGGCAAAAATAGCTTTCAATTGCTTTCAGCCATTTATCCTTCTTTTCTACAGTGGCATTTCATTACGACTGGATTAATACAGTTATTTCATGGGAACATATAGGTCGGTTTTCTGTTACACTGGCCATTTTCAAAACAAAAGGTCACGTATGTTCTTGAGCTTATCCCAAACTATTTTCAGAAGTTGGCTTTATTAAAGGATACTGAAATGGGGGAAAAATATTACCACACAAGAACAACAAAAAAGTAATGCGCTTTTTTCATTAATTCTCAAATTGGGTGTTGTTCAATTTTGTGTCGTACACAGATTGAGATGAAACGCTACCTCTGAACTCTCCAGGAACATCATGACATCCGGATCCTTCAGCAGGATGGGATGTTTCACTGTTCTCATCAGATACCTATTGAGCACAAAATAAAAGGTTACATTGTGTGAATAAATCATTACCATGTTCAGTGCAGAGGTAACAATTTATGAAAAAATATGGCTAGGAATTGGCAGGGACCTCACAATAATAGATCACGATAATTCGTTCTGTGTGGCTCAGTTGGTAGAGCATGGTGCTTGCAATACCAGGGTTGTGGGTTCGATTCCCACGGGGGACCAGTATGAAAAAGTACAAAAATGTATGCACTCACTACTGTAAATCGCTCTGGATAAGAGTGTCTGCTAAATTACATAAATGTAAATGTACTTAGGTGCCAATACGATATGTACTGTGATTCTCAAAGTTCTATATGTATTGCAATTTGTTTTTCCAAACAATTAATTTAAAGTAAGTTATTTTAATGCATATATATTAAAATAACTTATTTTAAAATGAATTATTTTGGCCATCAGGATTCAGTTCTTTAACAGTGAGGTGTATAAAGCTGACACCCTGCCCACTTGTAAACGCTGACCTTCATGTCAGTCAATGGGCAGATGATGAAAAGGGCAGAGAAATGTCAGGGCCTCACTTAACGTACATTTTTATTCGATTCATCAGAATTGGCTAAAACCAGGGATGGGGCAGCAGTAGTCATCCTCGGGCTGAACACCGAACGCGTCGGACAGCTCTGTCCAGAGAATACGATACGGTATGAAGCTCTGGAGGAAAGCACCATCTTCTCCCTCAGCATTCACCCCTCCCCACCCCGTTCGTGTGTTGACAGCCCCGAAGCCCTGGAGCTCTGTGATAATTATTTACCTAATATTTCTAGGTTAACCTTTCAGGCCACAAAAGACCAGAACAAGAATGCTCTTTAGACTGAAGGGGCTTTTCACGAAAAAGTTTTGTGTAAGACATGAGAGCTGTCTCGTCTGACAAGTAGGGCATTAAACGAGCTGCGTGGCGAGGATCATTCTCTGTTGGAGGACAGGCATGGATGCATGTCGTAACAATTGGCAAAACAAATGAAACAGCAGAATAATACATGTTTGCAGTCGGTCTGAAGTACTGAAAATCTACTGATTTTGAGAAGGGTTTTTGGTATTTTCATAGATACCTTTCTAAGGCTGATCTTCTCTTCTCGACAAATTCTGCAGAAGACAAATCCTCCTTCCCCACTTTGACCTTAGTCATTCCTGTAGATGAACACATACACAAATGTTTACACACAGTCATTCCTGTAGATGAATAAAGTTGCCCAGGCAAAATGACTGCCCTCTTTACACCCTACTGTAGGAAATATCAGCTCTGCTGTTTTGGTACCACAAGACATGACTAAATTAGCTCTGACGCAACAACAATAATACCGTCTTCAATTCAACTCAATACACATCCAAGCAGATTTCACTCACCCACAATGCTTTTCTCTGGAGCGGGAGGGACTATGTATCCTATATGCAGGTACTTGGAGGCTAGTTTGCTGTGCAAGCCCAGAAAGTCACTAAACCTCCTCCTTACAGTTGTTTCATTCTTGCTGAAAATTGTCATAGAGGTCTAGAAGAAGGAAGGAGGAAGAAGAAAATGCAAGAGTGGAAAATGTCATTTTTATTGTTAACACAAATAATACAACTTATTATATCCAGTGCATTCTGAAAGTATTCAGACCCCTTCACTTTTTCCACATTTTGTTATCTTACAGCCTTATTCTAATTATTTTTTTTCAGCATCAATCTACACACAATACTCTATAATGACAAAGCAAAAAAGGGCTTTCAGAAATGTTTGCTAATTTATTTATTTTTTAAAACAGAAATACCTCATTCAGACCCTTTGCTATGATATTCGAAATTGAGCTGAGGTGCATCCTGTTTCCATTGATCATCCTTGAAATGTTTCCACAACTTGACTGGAGTCCACCTGTGGTAAATTCAATTGTTTGGACATGATTTGGAAAGGCACACATCTGTCTATATAAGGTACCACAGTTGACAGTGCATGTCTGAGCAAAAACCAAGCCATGAGGTCGAAGGAATTGTCCGTAGAGCTCCGAGACAGGATTGTGTCGAGGCACAGATCTGGGGAAGGGTACCAAAAACAACACAGTGGCCTCCATCATTCTTAAATGGAAGAAGTTTGGAACCACCAAGATTCTTCTTACAGCTGGCCACCCGGCCAAACTGAGCAATCAGGGGAGAAGGGCCTTTGTCAGGGAGGTGACCAAGAACACAATGGTCACTCTGACAGAGCTCTAGAGTTCCTCTGTGGAGATGGGAGAACCTTCCAGAAGGACAACCATCTTTGCAGCACACCACCAATCAGGTCTTTATGGTAGAGTGGCCAGACGGAAGCCACTCCTCAGTAAAAGGCACATGACAGCCCGCTTGGAGTTTGCTAAAAGGCAACTAAAGGACTCTCAGACCATGAGAAACAAGATTCTCTGGTCTGATGAAACCAAGATTGAACTCTTTGGCCTGAATGTCAAGCGTCACGTCTGGAGGAAACCTGGCACCAACCCTACAGTGAAGCACGGTGGTGGCAGCATCATGCTGTGGGGATGTTTTTCAGTGGCAGGGACTGGGAGACTAGGTAGGATCGAGGGAAAGATGAACGGAGCAAAGTACAGAGAGATCTTTGATGAAAACCTGCTCCAGAGCACTCAGGAGCTCAGACTGGGGCGAAGGTTTACCTTCCAACAGGACAACGACCTTAAGCAGACAGCCAAGACAATGCAGGAGTGGCTTCGGGACACGTCTCTGAATGTCCTTGAGTGGCCCAGCCAGAATCCAGACTTGAACCCTATCGAACATCTCTGGAGACCTGAAATAGCTGTGCAGCGACACTTCCCATCCAACCTGACAGAGCTTGAGAGGATCTGCAGAGAAGAATTGGAGAAACTCCACAAATACAAGTGTGCCAAGCTTGTAGCATCATACCCAACAAGACTCGAGGCTGTAATCTATGCCAAAGGTGCTTCAACAATGTACTGAGTAAAGGGTTTGAATACTTATGTAAATGTGATATTTCCATTTTTTATTTTTAATACATTTGCAAATACTTCTAAAAAAACACTTTTTGCTTTGTCATTATGGTGTATTGTGTGTAGATTGATGAGGGGGAAAAAAACGATTTAATCAATTTTAGAATAAGGCTGTAACGTAACAAAATGTGGAAAAAGTCAAGGGGTCGGAATACTTCCCAAATGCACTGTATATAACATTCTATTGGTTGCAAGAATTGTGTATAATAATTTAAATCAATTAATATATTACTTTAACCATAATATTTGTTGTAATATTAGTTCTGTATTTTCTGGTGGATTAAACTGAAATTGCAACCATTTTCTATGGCATGTTTTAAAAATTGCGATATTTTGGAGATGATTTTGTTTTAATAAAACAGAAAGTAAGAGGTTGGAATCTGAATAAAGGCAAAAAGGACATTCTTGAACATGGGGTGAGATATTCTTACTAATCTGCTAGAGAATCAGTTCGAATTGAAGTATAACTTTTGTATGACCGAAGGCTTTAGTGAGAGGTCTAATGCTTTTATATTTATTCATTTCTGCCCTTCGAATTCATATTAATTATATAAATAGGCCCGTTTAATTTTGTCTGGTTTGCCGAATAATTTAAAAAACAAGTCGCTAGGTGTAGGCAAGGCCATAAGCAAATAGGTCAACTTGGATATGACTAAAGTGTTAAATCAGGGTGATTTTTCCAGAAATTGACAGGTAATTTCCTTTCCATGGTAGCAAGATCTTATCTATTTTTGCTAACTTTCTATTCAAATGTATCGTAGTGAGATCATTTCTTTCTTTCGGGATATGAATACTGAGTATGTCCACTTCACTGTCAGACCATTTTATTGGTAAAGCTACACAGTAATGTAAAAGTCTTCATTTTTTTGATCCAATACTTAATATAGTACACTTATCATAATTTGGTTGTAATCCAGAGGTTAGAAAAAGTATCTAGATCCTCTATGAGGCTGTGGAGGGATCCAAATTGTGGATTTAAAATAAAACAGCATACAATGACACCTTTGTTTTTAAGCCTTGGATTTCTAGCCCCTTGATATTATTGTTATGATATGATTTTAATAGTTAACATTTCGATGGCCATAATAAATAGATATGCCGATAGTGGACAACCTTGTTTTACTCCTTTTGACAGTTTAATACTTTCTGAGAAGTAGCCATTATTTACTATTTTACACCTAGGGTTACTATACAGAACTTTAACCCATCGTACTAGAGATCCTCCAAAATGTAAACGTTCCAGGCATTTACATATACATTCCAGTTGTACTTGATCAAAAGCCTTTTCAAAATACCAGGCCTGGTTTCCCAGATTTTTCATAGTTTTCTATTGTTTCCAGTACTTGTCTTATATTATTTCCAATGTATAGTCCATGTAAAAAACCTGTCTGATTTGAATGAATAATATCAGACAATACCTTTTTAATTCAATGCCCTATGCATTTTGCTAGAATTTTTGCATCACAACACTGAAGTGTAAGGGGCCTCCAATTTATTAAATGGACTGGATCTTTATATTTACCACTTGGGTCCTGTTTCAGTAATAATGAAATCAGACCTTCTTGTTGAGTATCTGATAATCTACCATTTTTATAGGAGTGGTTAAAACATGCTAATAACTGTCCTCTGAGTACATCAAAAAAGGTTTGGTATACCTCAACTGGTATGCCATCCATCCCTGGAGGTTTCCCGGACTTAAAGGCTTTAATTGCATCAAGAAGTTCCTCCTCTGTAATTTCACCTTCACGTGAGTCTTTCTGTACAGCTGTTAATTTTACATTTTTAATAGAAAGAATATACAATAAGGGGATCTGCTGTACCTATATTAGGTCGGAAAAAGTCAGTTATAAATTATTCTGTGCTGGTTAAAAACAAGTCGTCATTCAATAGGTTTTGATTACATTTCTAATAGTCTCGCCCACGTGGAAATTCTGTAAGAGTAATGTATATGCCAATTATTTGATGGTCCGACCGCATTCTGTCTCCTATCAACACTTTTTAAACTTCTGGTGCCAGCGAGAATGACATAAGAACGTGGTCAAGACGACTAGATTGGTTGAGCCTCCGTCATGTACAGTACCAGTCAAAAGTTTGGACTCATCTACTCATTCAAGGGTTTTCCTTTATTTTTTACTATTTTCTACATTGTAGAATAATAGTGAAGACATCAAAACTATGAAATAACACATATGGAATCATGTAGTAACCCAAAAAGTGTTAAACAAATCAAAATATATTTTATATTTGAGATTCTTCAAATATCCACCCTTTGCCTTGATGACAGCTTTGCACTCTTTGCATTCTCTCAACCAGTCCTCCTGAGAGCCAGTTTCATCATAGCGCTTGATGGTTTTTGCGACTGCACTTGAAGAAACTTTCAAAGTTCTTGACATTTTTTGACTGTCCTTCATGTCTTAAAGTAATGATGGACTGTCATTTCTCTTTGCTTATTTGAGCTGTTCTTGCCATAATATGGACTTGGTATTTTACCAAATAGGGCTAGCTTCTGTATATTTTCCTTACCTTTGTTGTTACTTTGTATCCCATGTAAGCGTTCATTCCATCCCCTTAAAGAAGAAACATAAATATTAGTGTAAACCAAAGTCACAACATTGTTTTAACTATTCCCTCCTCTATACAACAGCATTGTCGCTCATTTTCTATTTGAGAGGATTATACAGTGCATATCATAAATATTCACCCCCCCTTGGATTTTTTCTAATTTTGTTGCGTTACAAAGTGGGATTGAAATGGATTTAATTGTGATTTATTGTATCACTGACCTACACAAAATGCTGCATTAATGTCATATATATATATATATATATATATATATATATATATATATATATATATATATATATATATATATATATATATATATATATATATATATATATATATATATATATACACATACACACACACATTTATATATTATAATTATATAAATTTTTACAAATTAATAAAAAATGTATAACTAAAATATCTTGGTTATAAACTCAGCAAAAAAAAGAAACGTCCTCTCACTGTCAACTGCGTTTATTTTCAGCAAACTTAACATGTGTAAATATTTGTATGAACAGAACAAGATTCAACAACTGAGACATAAACTGAACAAGTTCCACAGACATGTGACTAACAGAAATGGAATAATGTGTCCCTGAACAAAGGGGGGGTCAAAATCATAAGTAACAGTCAGTATCTGGTGTGGCCACCAGCTGCATTAAGTACTGCAGTGCATCTCCTCTTCATGGACTGCAACATATTTGCCAGTTCTTGCTGTGAGATGTTACCCCACTCTTCCACCAAGGCACCTGCAAGTTCCCAGACATTTCTGGGGGGAATGGCCCTAGCCCTCACCCTCCGATCCAACAGGTCCCAGACGTGCTCAATGGGATTGAGATCGGTGCATTTTGCTGGCCATGGCAGAACACTGACATTTCTGTCTTGCAAGAAATCACGCACAGAATGAGCAGTATGGCTGGTGGCATTGTCATGCTGGAGGGTCATGTCAGGATGAGCCTGCAGGAAGGGTACCACATGAGGGAGGAGGATGTCTTCCCTGTAACGCACAGCGTTGAGATTGCCTGCAATGACAACAAGCTCAGTCCGATGATGCTGTGACAAACCGCCCCAGACCATGACGGACCCTCCACCTCCAAATTGATCCCGCTCCAGAGTACAGGCCTCGGCGTAACGCTCACTCCTTCGACGATAAACGCGAATCTGACCATCACCCCTGTTGAGACAAAACCGCGACTCATCAGTGAAGAGCACTATTTGCCAGTCCTGTCTGGTCCAGCGACGGTGGGTTTGTGCCCATAGGCGATGTTGTTGCCGGTGATGTCTGGTGAGGACCTGCCTTACAACAGGCCTACAAGCCCTCAGTCCAGCCTCTCTCAGCCTATTGTGGACAGTCAGCACTGATGGAGGGATTGTGCGTTCCTGGTGTAACTCTGGCAGTTGTTGTTGCCATCCTGTACCTGTCCCGCAGGTGTAATGTTCGGATGTACCGATCCTGTGCAGGTGTTGTTACATCGGTCTGCCACTGCGAGGACGATCAGCTGTCCGTCCTGTCTCCCTGTAGCACTGTCTTAGGCTTCTCACAGTACGGACATTGCAGTTTATTGCCCTGGCCACATCTGCAGTCCCCATGCCTCCTTGCAGCATGCCTAAGGCACGTTCACGCAGATGGGAAGGGACCCTGGGCATATTTTTTTGGTGTTTTTCAGAGTCAGTAGAAAGGCCTCTTTAGTGTCCTAAGTTTTCATAACTGTGACCTTAATTGCCTACTGTCTGTCAGCTGTTAGTGTCTTAACGACCGTTCCACAGGTGCATGTTCATTAATAGTTTATGGTTCATTGTACAAGCATGGGAAACAGTGTTCAAATCCTTTACAATTAAGATTTGTGAAGTTACTTGGATTTTTACAAATTATCTTTGAAAGACAGGGTCCTGAAAAAGGGACGTTTCTTTTTTTGCTGAGTTTATAAGTATTCACCCCCTTTGTTATGGCAAGCCTAAATAAGTACAGGAGTCAGAATTTTCTTAACAAGTCACATAATAAGTTGCATGGACTCACTCGGTGTGCAATAATAGGGGTTAACATGATTTATTTATGACTACCGCCTCTCTGTACCCCACACATACAATTATCTGTAAGATACCTCAATTGAGTAGTGTATTTCAAGAACAGAGTCAACCACAAAGACCAGTGAGCTTTTCCAATGCCCCACAAAGAAGGGCACCAATTGGCAGAAGGGTAAACATTGAAAAAGCAGACAAGGAATATCCCTTTGAGCATGGTACATTTATTAATTAGGCTTTATATGGTGTATCAATACACCCAGTCACTACAAAGATACAGGTGTCCTGCCTAACAGAGTTGCTGCTGAGGAAGGAAACAGCTCAGGGAGGCCAATGGTGATTTTAAAACAGTTACAGAGTTGAATGGCTGTGATGAGAGAAAACTGAGGATGGATCAACAACATCGTAGTTACTTCACAATACTAACCTAAATGACAGAGTGAAAAGAAGGAAGCCTGTACAGAATAAAAATATTCCAAAACAAGCACTCTGTTCGCAACAAGACACTAAAGAAATACTACAAAGAATGTGGCAAAGGAATGCACTTTTTGGGAGACAAAATTCACCTTTCAGCAGGACAATAATCTAAAATCTATACTGCAGATGCTTACCAAGAAGACAGTGAATGTTTCTGAGTGGCGCTAGTTACAGTTTTGACTTAAATGTGCTTGGAAATATTTGGCAAGACTTGAAAATGAATGTTTAGGAATGATCATCAACCAACTTCACAGAGCTTAGAAAATAATAAAATGGGCAAATATTGCACAATCCAGGTGTGCAAAGCTCTCAGAAACGTACCAAAAAAGATTAACAGCTGTAGTCGCTGCCAAAAGTGTTTCTAACATGTATTGACTCAGGGGGGTGAGTAATTATCTACTGAAGTTAGTGTTTAATTTTTCATTAATAACAGATTAGAATTTTTCTTCCAGTCATTGCGCTAACGCTAGTTAGCATTGGCTCACAAAACCACCTCTTACTTCCTTCATACTGGACACAGAGACATAAAAATGGTATCCATGAGTTCAACTGACTCTTGGGAAGTATATAAAAGTCCTCATTGCCAAAATCCAAAAGTATCCCTTTAATATATGAATACATTAACACGGTATTAACTTACCAACTTTCTCTGGATCGGACACTGCTATATGCATGTCAAAGATGTCACCACTATCGTCCTCTTCAATCTACAAGGAAACAAAGTCAGAAAAATAAAATGAAAGTCGCACTCTCAACCTCTCCCTGCAGTGAACCTTTTATGCTACCAATGTTTTGGAGGCTAACATTGGTGGTATTAAAAGTCCACCTTGACCTTTGTGTTATGAGAACGCTCCACGGTGAAGTTTCCCCTAGGTATAGATCTAGGATCAGGATCTCCTCCCTCAATACTAATCTTAACCATTATTTTGGAAAATCCAAAACTGGCCCAAGATCAGTGTCTAGGGCCAACTTAACCCTACTACTTACCTCATCCAAGGATCTCTCAAACATCTCAGCGGTGCCCAGGCCCATCCTGGGGGTGAGCATAGCTGTGGGGGTGATTGGGGTGATGGCCGGAGATGGACCGTCCGACAGGATGGGCTCCCTCTCTGGGCTGTCCAGAGAAACCTCCTCTGTTGCTTCTGAAATACAAAGAATCGAGAACAATACAAACAACAAAACACTCCACTGAGAAACACAATACAAGTGATGACTCCAAATGGAAAGGGAAACACTTGGGGAATTATGGTATTCATGTACTGCTACTGTTTTACCTTCGAAGAGCGTAATACACAATCTTCAGAGTTAATGGTTTCTTTTTAAAGGGATAGTTCACCCAAATTATACATTTATTATTAGCATTTCTCGTTTCATGTCCAAATCATCTTACAATAACTTTATTGAGCTACACAATGAATTTTAGACACTTTGGGATGACTTGGACATGAAATGTGAAAATTGTGGATATTCCATTTGATAATCAATCACTTTTTGACCGCACACATTTTATTTGAACAAAACTTACCATACCTATTTGCCCATGGTAGAAAGTGAATTTTTGGACCTGAATGCCAAAACATTTAGGAGATAGAGGAGCTCAAGGTTTACCCATTTTGCATAACCTACCATGACCATCCATGTCTTCATCACTGGAAATGATAAACGGTTGAGGTTGAGTTATCAAACAATTTGATCATTCCTTTAAAAAAAAGTGTTTTTATATAAAAATATCATTTAACGTCAATTATCTAAAAACGCATAAACCAAAAAAAATAAGATTTTTCGCATATGTTGTAGCGTCGACCCTATTTTACATAATCTGAGGTGTTGTGCCCGCCATCAGTTGAGACACAGCATACTCTTGAATACAGGGTGGGTGTCATTTGATATTATGAAAGGTGTCCCACAGGGGTCGATTTTAGGTCCTGTACTTTTTACTGTTTATATAAACAATATTGGTCTCTCTGCAGAAATGTTTTACATACACATATAAACAAATGACACTGTTGTGTATGCTATTGCCCCCACCCATTTGACAAGGCTCTTTCAGATGTTCTATCAGCCTTTATTGCCATGCAGAAAGCCTTTCCTGAACTGAAATTGGTACTAAATGCAGGTAAAACCAAGTATATGTTATCTGATTATTTATGCATAAACATTGGATGGTGCCCTCATTGATCATATCCCGCTTATCTATCTGGGCATATGGATTGATGTTTATCTTTCAAAAAGCATGTTGATGAGTTAGTTAAGAAATTAAGAATTAAAATGGGCTTATTTTATAGGAATAGGTCATGCCTTTCATTAAACAGCAGAAAACAAATCATTCAGTCGAAATTCATTCTGGCATTTGACTATGGCGATATCGTCTATATGAATGCAGCTGCCACTGTATTGAAGCCATTGGACAGTTTATCATAGCACACTACACTTTATTACTGGCGATAGGTTCAGTACACATCAATGCATTCTGTATCAGAGAGTAGGCTGGCCCTCTCTTAAGTCTTATAGATCAATGCACTGCTCTCTTTCTGTTTATAAAGCCCTCTTGTGCAAACTTCCACCGTACCCAACTTAATTGTTAAACAAGGCAAAAGTAAACATGTCGTCCCATACGAATGATGCAGCTCCCCCCCTTGGGCCAATTAGTGACAATTATTCAAATAGAATGAGAGAGAGAAAAAAACTATTAAATCTGCAATTCCGGGGGCCAAGCAGGCCATAGTCAAACTTAAGCCACCATGTGGTCAATCGTAGTAACCTTGGGATTGACTTTCCATCATTGTGCAAAGTTTCATGACAAAAGACCAGGCGGTTATGTAGTGTCATCAAATCATATCAGAAGGAAGAGAAACAGCATTTTATCAAATAAATCTAGCCCCTCCCCCATCGTGGGGGACAAAAAAATAGAATGTGCGGAAAATCTAATGGGCAGAGATTGTAGGTCCTTATGGGAAACGTGTTGCTCATGAGGGGCTGCATAGACTACATGACCAAAGGTATGTGGACACCTGCTCGTCGAATATCTCATTCCAAAATCATGGGCGTTAATATGGAGGTGGTCCCCCCTTTGCTGCTATAACATGCTTCACTCTTCTGGGAAGGCTTTACACTAGATGTTGGAACATTGCTGCGGGGACTTGCTTCAGCCACAAGAGCATTAGTGAGGATGGGCACTGATGTTGGGTGATTAGGCCTGGCTCGCAGTCGGCGTTGCAATTCATCCCAAAGGTGTTCGATGGGGTTGAGGTCAGGGCTCTGTGCAGGCCAGTCAAGTTCTTCCACACCGATCTCGACAACCAATTTTGTATGGACCTCGCTTTGTGCACGGGGGCATTGTCATGCTGAAACAGGAAAGGGCCTTCCCCAAACTGCATTTATTTGTATTTATTAGGGTTCCCCATTAACTGCTGCCAAGGCAGCAGCTACTCTTCCTGGGGTCCAAACACATTAAGGCACTGACATTATATATAAAACAAAAGATAAAACAGTAAATTATATAACATTGTTACACCACTACATATCTACAACACAAAATGTATGATACCACCATACAACAATATTACAATGTACAGTGGGGAAAAAAAGTATTTAGTCAGCCACCAATTGTGCAAGTTCTCCCACTTAAAAAGATGAGGCCTGTAATTTTCATCATAGGTACACGTCAACTATGACAGACAAAATGAGAAGAAAATTCCAGAAAATCACATTGTAGGATTTTTTATGAATTTATTTGCAAATTATGGTGGAAAATAAGTATTTGGTCAATAACAAAAGTTTCTCAATACTTTGTTATATACCCTTTGTTGGCAATGACACAGGTCAAACGTTTTCTGTAAGTCTTCACAAGGTTTTCACACACTGTTGCTGGTATTTTGGCCCATTCCTCCATGCAGACCTCCTCTAGAGCAGTGATGTTTTGGGGCTGTCGCTGGGCAACACAGACTTTCAACTCCCTCCAAAGATTTTCTATGGGGTTGAGATCTGGAGACTGGCTAGGCCACTCCAGGACCTTGAAATGCTTCGTTGCCCGGGCAGTGTGTTTGGGATCATTGTCATGCTGAAAGACCCAGCCATGTTTCATCTTCAATGCCCTTGCTGATGGAAGGAGGTTTTCACTCAAAATCTCACGATACATGGCCACATTCATTCTTTCCTTTAAAACGGATCAGTCGTCCTGGTCCCTTTGCAGAAAAACAGCCCCAAAGCATGATGTTTCCACCCCCATGCTTCACAGTAGGTATGGTGTTCTTTGGATGCAACTCAGCATTCTTTGTCCTCCAAACACGACGAGTTGAGTTTTTACCAAAAAGTTATATTTTGGTTTCATCTGACCATATGACATTCTCCCAATCCTCTTCTGGATCATCCAAATGCACTCTAGCAAACTTCAGACGGGCCTGGACATGTACTGGCTTAAGCAGTGGGACACGTCTGGCACTGCAGGATTTGAGTCCCTGGCGGCGTAGTGTGTACTGTGGTCCTCTGTAGCTCAGCTGGTAGAGCACGGCGCTTGTAACGCCAAGGTAGTGGGTTCGATCCCCGGGACCACCCATACACAAAAAATGTATGCACACATGACTGTAAGTCGCTTTGGATAAAAGCGTCTGCTAAATGGCATATTATTATTATTATTATTATTTACTGATGGTAGGCTTTGTTACTTTGGTCCCAGCTCTCTGCAGGTCATTCATTAGGTCACCCCGTGTGGTTCTGGGATCTTGTGATCATTTTGACCCCACGGGGTGAGATCTTGCGTGGAGCCCCAGATAGAGGTAGATTATCAGTGGTCTTGTATGTCTTTCATTTCCTAATAATTGCTCCCACAGTTGATTTCTTCAAACCAAGCTGCTTACCTATTGCAGATTCAGTCTTCCCAGCCTGGTGCAGGTCTACAATTTTGTTTCTGGTGTCCTTTGACAGCTCTTTGGTCTTGGCCATAGTGGAATTTGGAGTGTGACTGTTTGAGGTTGTGGACAGGTGTCTTTTATACTGATAACAAGTTCAAACAGGTGCCATTAATACAGGTAACAAGTGGAGGACAGAGGTGCCTCTTACAGAAGAAGTTACAGGTCTGTGAGAGCCAGAAATCTAGCTTGTTTGTAGGTGACCAAATACTTATTTTCCACCATAATTTGCAAATAAATTCATAAAAAATCCTACAATGTGATTTGGATTGGTCTGTCATAGGTAAAGTGTACCTATGATGAAAATTACAGGCCTCTCTCATCTTTTTAAGTGGGAAAACTTGTACAATTGGTGGCTGACTAAATACTTTTTTCCCCCACTGTACGTGTGTGTAGAGCGCATGTGCTAGCACCCATGTGCGTATGTGTGTCTGTACCTGTGTGTGTCTCTTCACAGTCCTCATTGTTCCATAAGGTGTATTTTCTTCTGTTTTTAAAATCTGATTCTACTGCTTGCATCAGTTACCGGATGTGGAATAGAGTTCCATGTAGTCATGGCTCTATGTCTCTATGGCATGTCTTGTGGGGTATGCATGGGTGTCCGAGCTGTGTGCTAGTAGTTTAAAAACAGACAGCTCGGTGCATTCAGCTTGTCAACACTTCTTACAAAAACATGTAGTGATGAAGTAAATGTCTCCTCCATTTTGAGCCATGAGAGATTGACAAGCATATCATTAATGTTAGCTCTCTGTGTACATTTAAGGGCCAGCCGTGCTGCCCTGTTCTGAGCCAATTTTAATTTTCCTAAGTCCCTCTTTGTGGCACCTGACCACACGACTGAACAGTAGTCCAGGAGTGACAAAACTAGGGCCTGTAGGATGCTTTATTATGGACAGACTTCTCCCCATGTTAGCTATTGTTGTATCAACATGCTTTGACCATGACAGTTTACAATCCAGGGTTACTTCAAGCAGTTTAGTCACCTCAACTTGCTCAATTTCCACATTATTTATTACAAGATTGAGTTGAGGTTTAGAGTTTAGTGAATGATTTATCCCAAATACAATGCTTTTAGTTTTTGAAATATTTAGGACTAACTTATTCCTTGCCACCCATTCTGAAACTAACTGCAGCTCTTTGTTAAGTGTTGCAGTCATTTCAGTCGCTGTAGTAGCTGACGTGTATAGTGTAGAGTCATCCGCATTCACATACGTTTTTCCAGCAGCAGACTATGATTAATAATGTAAAAAGCTGCACTGAAGTCTAACAAAACAGCCCCCACATTGTTTTTATCATCAATTTCTCTCAGCCAATCAGTCATTTGTGTAAGTGCGGTGCTTGTTGAATGTCCTTCCCTATAAGAGTGCTGAAAGTCTGTTGTCAATTGTTTACGGTAACATACCATTGTATCTGGTCAAAAAAAAAATCCCAAAAGTTTACTTAGGGTTGGTAACAGGCTGATTGGTCGGCAATTTGAGCCAGTAAAGGGGGCTTAACTATTCTTAGGTAGCGGAATGACTTTTGCTTCCCTCTAGGCCTGAGGGAACACACTTTCTAGAAGGCTTAAATTGAAGTTATGGCAAAAAGCAGTGGCAACATCGTCCGCTATTCACCTCAGTAACTTTCCATCCAAGTTGTCAGACCCCTGTGGCATGTCATTGTTGATAGACCATTTTTCACCTCTTCCACACTCACTTTACAGAATTCAAAATTACAATGCTTGTCTTTCATCATTTTATCAGTTATACATGGATGTGTAGTGTCAGCGTTTGTTGCTGGCATGTCATGCCTAAATATGCTAATCTTGCCAATGAAAAAATCATTAAAGTAATTGCCAATTTCAGCGGGTTTTGTGATGAACAAGCCATCTGATTCAATGGATGGTACTCCAGAGCTTTTTACTATCATTCTTTATATAATTTATTTGTTTCATAGTATAGTTTCTTCTTCTTTTTATTCAGTTTAGTCACATGATTTCTCAATTTGCAGTACGTTTGCCAATCAGTTGTGCAGCCAGACTGTTGCCACAAAGTTGGAAGCACAGAATCATCTAGAATGTCATTGTATGCTGTAGCGTTAAGATTTCCCTTCACTGGAACTATGGGGGGGGGCTAGCCCGAACCACGGAAAACAGACCCAGACCATTATACCTCCTCCACCAAACTTTACAGTTGGCACTATGCATTGGGGCAGGTAGCGTTTTCCTGGCATCCGCCAAACCCGAATTCGTCTGTCGGACTGCCAGATAGTGACGTGTGATTCATCACTCCAGGGAACGCGTTTCCACTGCTCCAGAGTCCAATGGCGGCGAGCTTTACACCACTCCAGCCGACGCTTGGCATTGTGCATGGTGATCTTAGGCTTGTGTGTGGCTGCTCGGCCATGGAAAGCAATTTCATGAAGCTCCCGACGAACAGTTATTGTGCTGACTTGCTTCCAGAGGCAGTTTGGAACTTGGTAGTGAGTGTTGCAACCGAGGACAGACGATTTTTACGCGCTACACGCTTCAGCGGTCCCATTCTGTGAGCTTGTGTGGTCTACCACTTTGTGGCTGTGCCGTTGTTGCTCCTAGACGTTTCCACTTCACAATAACAGCACTTACAGTTGACCGGGGCAGCGCTAGCTGACTTGTTGGAAAGGTGGCATCCTGTGACTGTGCCACGTTGAAGTGTTTCAGCCACACCCGTTGCTGCCACCTGTCAGCAACGGGTGTGGCTGAAATAGCCGAATCCACTAATTTGAAGGGGTGTCCGCATACTTTTGTATATATAGTGTATGTACGAAATTACATGACTGTAGCTCAAACGGGGCAGGAGAAATGCTTGTTCAAAGTTTGGTGGGAGACAGTCTAATTTGCTGAAATTCTAACGGGCGGAACTTATAGGTCCTTATAGGACACGATGCTCATAAGGGGCTGCATATACATACAACATATCCTGACTGTAGCTCAAACAGGACAGGAGATATGCTTGTTCAAAGTTCAGTTGATTACTATAGCACCCCCTTGGGCCAATCAGAGTAATTTTGTAAATGCTGGATCTCTATGGCAAGACGCATCATTCACCCAAGTTTAGTCAAAATCAGGCCAGTGGTGTCTTAGATAGCTCTTGTGGGGGACAATTAGAGACATACTGTACGAGGGATGGCGCACAGCGCATATAAGCCTGGAATATCAACGTTTCAAAGTTGGCCTTAGTGGGAGTGACCATAGAATTCTATGGGAGTGACCTACTGAGTAAAGTATTTGTCACCATTTAATTTTAGCAAATCACACGACTGAGGCGTGAGGAGGGTTAGGGAGAAGGTGTTGTGGGAGATGATTGGTTGGTAGATTAAGGGCAATTCCATGGTACCGTAATTATGCTCAGACTCAGATTTTTTTACTTTAGAAATGTATGCCAACCAAAATCCATTGATATGAAAATGTAAAAACCATACAACTATGCACAAAGACTACTTTTAACAATTTACACAGAAAGTTTGATAAAAACACTTGAAGAACAGTACACATGCAAAGTTTGGTAACAGAATGACAGTTTGTGCTGTTGGCGCCGTCATTCTGTTAACAAACTGTGCAGATGCACTGTTGTTCAAGTAAATATGTTTTTGTAAACTTGTGTAAATTGTTAAAAGTAGTCCTTGTGCATAGCTTTTTTGCATTTGAATTTATAAAAAAAAAAAATGTTTGCAAGAAATTGTAAAATAGTTTAACAACCCTGTTTGTGAGCTTTAAAAAGAAACTCAACCGTTTATCTTTTACAGTGATGAAGACATGGATGTCTCATGGTAAGGTGGGGTATGCAGAATAGGTCAAATTTGAGCACCTCTATTCCCTAAATGTTTTGGCATTCAGTTACTTTCGGACCACTTCTACCATGGGCAAATATGTATAAAATGTTTCGTTCAAATCAAAAGGGCTGCAGTCAAAAAGTGATATCCACTTGGATTGGTTTTGCGCCATAAATGCAAAAAAGACAGTGACCAGGTAAACAAAACCAAAAAGCAAAGATTGGTGTCTTATCTTCCATAGACTGCTTACAGCAGGGGTAGGCAACCCTGGTCCTGGAGTGCCGCAGGCGCTTCATGTTTTTGAAGACCAGGTGTGTTGAATTTAGGCAATCACTGAACTGATCAATTAGCTCAGTTGGTCAGGTGTGGTGCCTAGTTGGAACAAAATCCCGCAGTACCTGCAGCACTCCAGGAACAGGGTTGCCTATCCCCGGCATAAAGGGTAAGGAAACCAATAGGACATTTTGTAATTTGGGTTAACTATCCCTTTAATAATTGAGTTAAGAGGATAATTGTTTAATCAGAGGTGATGGAATACCTGCAAACAGATCCTCTGGGTCATCATCTAATGAAATGTCTTCTTGCTTAGGTCCATTGGAGTTTGTACTGATGCCTTCTGCAGGCATGCTGGCTGGGTCTGGAGATGAGGGTTCTGGAGACTGCAGAAAAGCACAAACGTAATAAAAAGTCCAAAAAATCGTATCAGTTAAGACTAATTTTATTAGGTGCACATAGGCCTAGATAAAAGGATAAACCAATGCTAAATGTCAACTTAAAAACCAATGAATTTCAGTATAGGCCTATTATGGGACATGTGAAATGTTGGAAACAAACTAGCATACGGGCCTACTGGAACTAAGTAGAAAAAACTAACTGTTGCATGTCCTCAGATGACAACATTTTTATTTTATTGGAAAGTAACACAAAAACCATGTGTCAGCTTCCAATGAAATATATGAGCAGCCATACTGTAAAAAGGAGGAATCATAATGGGCAGTAAAATAAAACATTAACCTAAATAGGCCTACATGAATACATAACAAACCAATAACTAGTGTTTTAAACACACAGTTTCACTCCAGTCAAGATTAAGCTTATTACAATTTTCTATTGTTTTAAATGAATTTAAAGGCGCAATATGCAGAAAACACTCTGTAATTTCCTGGTTGCTAAAATTCTAGTAGTTTGCCTAATTTCAGTTTGTGACAAAACAAGCCATGTATAATGTAGAGAATCATTGTACCATCTAAACCGCAGTGAAATATATTTCCAATAACCAAAAATATTGTATTTTCAGTTTGTGTACAAAACCGAAAGTAAAAGATGCAAAAACGAAACTTAAGAACGAGAAGCATAGAAATAGCACACATCAGAAAGACACCTCGTCACAATTCAAGAACACTTTAGAGTGTACGTAAATAAAAGCTGAGCTAAGGAGAAAAGAGGAAGTGGGACTGATAATGGGACGTTTCCTCCACCTACTACTCAGCACAGGATAAGAGAAAAGCCAGGAAACTCTCCTTGGCATCAATGTATGTTTGCTGCTGAGTTCAAAATCAAAGTTCACCTCAGGCAAAAAAGAACAGCAGCAAAACCTTATGCCTCGATCACACTTAAAGCGTCATTGCGCAAAATGGTATGCAGCATGATCTGGATGTGTGCAGCAAAAGTTCGACATTCACGGAATTACGCTGTAGGTGTAACATGTTATTGAGGCAGTCTAACACCTCGATCACACCTACAGTGTCATTGCATTTTGGGGCAGGGGGAGGGGGCAGAGGTCAATAGAGACTCCACTTAACCTTAGTCCACTCCACTTAAAAGTGCAGAAAGAGGTCCACTTAGTTAATGTGTATGCTCATCATTGTTCATTTGTTTATTGGAAAATTTCAAGGACCATCTATGCAATAAATGCACACCTGACTTACACCTGTAAATTCACAGCTCACAAGGGAAATGTATGACTGACGCAACAGGAATGGAGAGATTATAGTCTACATTTCAGAGGGAGTCAACTTCTAGGATTGGGCTAGTGCACTCTCCCATAATTGGTGATACTCCAAAAAGATATTTGGTATAGTTTGTAGAATATTAGGCCTTTAGCATTTTGCAACTAAGAGCGTAAGACTCTGTTAAATAACTAAAATGTCAAATGTAAATTGCACAACAATGAATTCAGCTAAAGTCCAAGCTAATGTTTGTACAACTCCATGAGTGTCCCATTTGTTAGTTTATTCCATTTAAATAAATAAAATGAAATGAAAATTGACTCATTTAAAATGTGCCACACCTGTGATGATCACCTGATCTACAGAAAACCCGAAAACAGTTAACAGCGCAGACATTATGCGTTTTTCTGACGCAGGGCTGAATCTCAAGAACAAACCCACTCCCAGTATGCGTTTTTGGCCATCATCAGGATAGTGAGCTGGCTACAAATGATCATTCATGATTATAATAAACTGTAGTGGCTACTTTGTTGCATTATTTTCATTTAAAGAAAATAACGCCCGAAGCACAACCGTTTCATAAACCTAGCAATATCTAGCTCACAACAACTGAAGGTCGCCTGACTTACTTGTAGTCTAGTACTGTATCAATGAGCATCAAGCCCCTAGCTGCTTTTATACGTCGGCCTCGGATCACTCTTACCTCTAGCGTAGTGACAGTACTGACAAAAAGGCCTTCTCCATCTTCTATCTCCCTGAAGTCAGTCTGTCCTGCATCTCCCAGTGGTGGAGGTTCCATCTCCGCAGCCATCTTCCTTTAGCAATAATATCCGAGTAAGAAAACAATCGACAGAAAGGAGTCAGGAGGTTTGCGAGCTGTCATGTGACTCACAGGAACAGTTTAGTCAGAGAGGAAGAGGCGAAGCGAGAGCATTTACTCCGCCCAAAATCCGTCTGCGTGAGATAAGCCCTTTTTTGTATGGAGGTATATGAGAGAGTGTCGAATAACGTGAGGCTTATTTGATCGAATAGAAGTTTGTAACAGAAGACTGTTACAAATGTACTGATATAAGTGAATGTACGTGGCATTACGGCAACTCTGAGAAAAACGACCACCACAGTTGTGCCTGTTGTTCACACGTGTATCTGACCTCTCATTGGCTAGAATGGTCCCCCCTGTCTCGCCTGCCTTTAATTATTGAGGACATATGAACGTATGTTCATTGTTAGAGCGGTCACTCGGCTATCTTGTCAATATTATAGATCATCTTTGATTTAGTCTTGTGACAGTTGGCGCTTTCATGGAGATCATATTTCGCACAGGTCGCACTAACTAATTTAGTTTATGCTGATGATGACAGTAAGGATGATGACGAAGGGCAGTGTTTTGATGAAGTGAAGTGCATGTAATTGAACTACATTTAGCAGTAGTTGGTGGTAGTTCAACTAAATTCAAATCTAGGTAGTGTTGGTAGTTGAACTAAATTCAAATCTAGGTAGTGTTTTCAGTAGCTAATAAAAATTGTTTTGCCATGTAGCGGTGTAGCTAACTACTGGAACTACACACTAGTTATTTTGCTAAAAGGCAAGAAAATATGGATTAAGTAGGTAGTCATTTCCTTTCTTTTTCGGCATCAGACCTGCCCAATTCTCACTTGCAACATCCTTTTAGTGTTTAATACATTTTGTTAACATATGACCCCAAAGTGATATGTTCTTACAATTTGTAGTCTATGACACTTCAGATTTACATTTGAGAATTTTTCATGAAGTAGTTTGGATGTAGTGAACTTCTTTTTTCATTGGATAAGTAAACTATGTTTTTCTTAAAATGATACGTCAGTATTTTCGCAATGAAGCCCTTTATGTATTTACTTAAGTCAAAAGAACACTTGGTTACAATTTGTATGTCTCTGCCTGCAGTTTGAAGGAAGTTGTTAACTAGCGTCAGCACAATGACTGAAATTCTATAGTAACTGCTAGCATGCTAGTAGATAACATATACTTCCAGTCATTGTGCTAACGCTAGTTAGCATTGGCTCGCAAAACTACTTCTAACTTCCTTCATACTGGATGCAGAGACATGAACATGGTATCCGTGAGTTCATCTAAGTCTGGGGAGGTAGATAAATCCCGAACTGGCCCTTTAAGGGTAGCTTAGGTGTAGCTAAACTTCTTCCAGTGTAAAGTAATTGGTAGCTTGGTAAACTATACTGAACAAAAATATAAACGCAACATGCAAGAATTTCATTGATTTTACTGAGTTACAGTTCATATGAGGAAATCAGTCAATTGAAATAAATTCATTACGCCCTAAGCTATGGATTTCACATGACTGGGAATACAGAAATGCATCTGTTGGTCACAGATAACTTTTTAAAAAATGGGCCTCACAATGGGCCTTAGAAATAAGCTTTTTGTGCGTATGGAAAATTTCGTTCAGTGTATCTTTTCAGAGTAGCTTCTCCAACACTGCCCAAAGGATAGTTATTTATTTCCAGTATCACTAGCTAGAGAGCAATTGAAAAAACGGTCCTATTTCATTTCAGCAATCATTTTAACAAAAGTAGCTTTGTATATATTGTATATAAGAAAAAACAAATGGATGGGGATGGCCCTACCCTAACCCTTACCTTAACCCTTAGCTAGGTAACTGTTGTTTGACTTGACATTAAACTAAACTAGAGTTTTTAATGCTAGTGCCCACCCCAGCTGAAATTACGCCCCTGCCTAGAACCACAAGCCTTTTTTCAAGAAGGTTCTGAAAAACCCTCTTGGATGAAAAGGGTTGCATATAGAATCCTTTGTGCCTGTATAGTAGAAAAAAGGGTTCTACATTGCACACCTTTCATCCAAGAGGACTCTTCGGAACCTTGTCTATGGAAAAATAGTTTCTAAAAGGCCTGCAGGCCTACTATGTGTACAGTAACAATGTAAATATGCCTACAGTATACCTGCACTGTAATTATTATGTGTACCTATACTGTAATATTATAATTACAATGTAAATACATTTTACATTGACCCCTTTTTACGCGGAAATGGCTTATCGATGAATAAGTGATGTTATACCCAGATACAAAGACTTGCTGTAGATGTTTGATTACAGTTTATCCACATTACTGTAGACCTACCTCTATGCTAGTTTGTGGTTTATATTTTAAAGGGTTCTCCACTCATGATATAGATTACTTGGCTTGTAGCTAGGCTACTCTGTGTAAAAAAAGTTGGAATATCTCTTCAGCCAAAATGTATTGGTGAAGACATCTTGACATCACTTTACAGAGAATGCTTAGAAACATGGGAGAAACATGGGAGCTCTACAGTACCTTGTCTAATCCATTGTGTCACATATCACATCAGCAGCGTGGGAGACATCTTCAAACAGGATACAAAGAGAGAAAGGGAGATAGAGAGAGAGATTTTTTGTATTGATGTCACAAAATAGGGCGACTATGCTATTAGCTAAAGATGTATAAAATTGAGTTGGATGAATTGCATCGCACAGGACTATGGGTGATTTAAGAAAACTGCGACCACATCTGTCTCTCCTCTAACTAAATGTCAGCGGTAAAAGTCATTTGCCGGGATGTAACAGGATAGGGTGACAACATTTTTTTACATCCTCAAACTAAACTGTCGCATTGAACCCTGACAGTTTGAGAGCTCAAGATAGGGCCCCACGGGACACCGTCCCCCACTCCCCGCACCCTCAACCACCCAGTCCAGAATCACTGGCAGGCTGAACGCAGGCATCGAGCTGAGACCACAACGCACTTGTCGGCCCCGCTATAATGAGCTTCTATTTACAGCAAATAAGCTGGCTAAGAGAACACAGGCCTAAATGAAGTGCCGGTGAAGCCGCCACTCCCCCGAGGGCAGGGCGAAGGGCCTGGCAGGGAGGCAGGCAGGCAGTGAGGGACTGGTTATTCCTTTCCCCGTGGACACACTTCTGAGCTTTAATGGGAGACACTCCCCAATCAATGAAATAGGTTAAAGGAGCCATTGCATTCCAATAAATGTATACTGGGCCCACCCAACTATGGCGATGGAGTGGAGTGAAGCACAGTGTGACATAAGCAATGAAAAGTGCAGCCCCGGAAACATTAGGCTACAATCTAATAGGAAAATAATACATCCAGGGCATGATAAAGAGGTTGAATAATGACTGGCTGTTAGAATAAAGAGGGTTCTCCTTCGATCATTGGGTGCACTTGCGGACATTCTTTCTTCTGTTAAACAAGAACTCATCATTCTATTTTAAAACACTAGATTACCTAGTCTGGTCCCAGATCTGTTTGTGCTATAATGTTAACTCCTTGTCATGGAGCACAAACATATCTGGGACCAGGCTATAGATTACCCTGTGTCCTAGAAACTGAATCATTTCTATTCATAAACCAAGACACAATTTTCACAATCAACTTTGGTAACGGTATATAGTAGGTCAAAGTGGGACTAGGTCAGTGGTTCGCTAACCATATTTCTTGCCACACCCAAACTGGGAGCACCCAAGAGGAATTGCCTGGCTGGCTCCTGACTGATCCAGTCCCACTTTGACCTACTACAGTATATACTGTTACCAAAGTTGATTGTGAAAATTGTGTCTTGGTTTATGAATAGAAATAATTCAGGCTCTAGGCAGCAAATAACTGTCACTTTCACAATAGTTTTTAGAAATATAAGGTGGTGGAACTGTCACCTTTCCTCCGTCAATATAACTCCTGGTTATGGTAAAGGTTGTTATGTTCGTATGCATGATATTGTGTTTGCATATAAAGAGTTGTTTTATAAAACTCAATATTGCAGGACCTCAAGGCTGCACTGCACTTGAAGTCCACTACAAAGGATAGCATTTGTAAAACTACTGGGGCCGATGTCCCGGACCCAGATTAAGCCTATAGTCCTGGATTAAAAATCATTTTCAATGGAGAATCTTCATTGAAAGTGCATTCCAGGACTAGTCTTAATCGGTGTCCGGGAAACCAGCCCTGGAAGTATATAATTAGTCATGCTTTGTTCCTTCATAACTTTTCTTTTAGAAATGGGTGTCTTTCAGGAAGTGGTAATGTAAGGAATCTGTACACACGGCAGATTGAGTCAGCGGGAAGAGTTGTCCTTCTATCTGGAACTGCTTTCATGAAATGACAACATAGAAAGGCATTTGGCTGAATAAAGTGGCTTGCAACACAAATTGAGACAGAGACAGACAGAACAGGATAGATGACAGAAATACTCTTCAAAGGCCCAGTACAGTCAAAATTCTGTTTTTCCTGTAATTTGTATCATATTATACAACAGCTGATGAAACTAAAATGTGTGAAAAATGTGATCAGTGTTATTTCCTGATAGTTGCTGGTTGAAAATACAATTTACACAGGACCTTCTAATCCGGTAGGTTTTGCATGGGTGGAGTTTTGGCTTGCCTGGTAACATCCCCAGGCAGTATAAATTAATAGACCAATAACAAAGAGAATTTGATACCTCTCTGCCAATAACAGCTCGTTATCAGGTTACATATCCCTCCCATTAGGCCCCTCCAATTAGGCCCCTCACTCAGACCACTCCCAGACCCTCCTAGCAAAATTCATGCTTGAGAAATAGACTTTTGCTAAAAAGCTATATGTGTTTATTTTTTTACAATTTGAATGGGAAAGTATAACAGTAAGGAAGGACATTGAGATAAAAACGGCTACAAAGGTTTTTGGGAAATATATATATTTTTTAAGATTGAGTTGTATTGTTTCCAGAATACCTGTCAGCTACTTGTTTGAGAAGGAGTTCTCAGGCAGGGCAAGCAGACTGACAGCAGGTCAAGGGTAATTTCTAGCAGTACAAGAACACCACTCTGTATGGACACTCAGTGGACTGACAGACAGAGGTACCATCTACAAGGAATAATTTGACAATCTCTCTGAATATGACACACCTATTGTTTTCTCTATTCTCTCTAATGGCAGCTGTTGACAGTGATATCAACCAGGTTTGCACTACCTTGGTGGTGGATGAGGTAAATCCCCCCTTACAAAGTAAAGTGCCAAACACTGAAATACACTAAATAAATCCAATCTATTGTTATCATTACAGTAATCTCGGTTAACCCTGAACTAAAGTCTTGCGTAATTGGTCAGCCGCTCGATTAAGTTCTGAGTCAATACATGTTAAGAGAAGAGATGCTAGAACAAGGAGTGGAACTGGAACGAAGAGCTCCACCCTATCTCTTTGTTAAGGGCCGAATGTCCCAATCCGCTTCCGAAATTCGAAAGCTGCTAACACCTGCAAAATCATCATTTGTCCAAATAACTAGTGACGAAAACTCCAAACACCGGAACTACTGCTGCTCGATATCCCATGCATCCCATTCCTTCTCGACATATTCTACCGGTGCCAGTTATGTTTACGTAGATATGTCCATGAGAGATTATCATTACATTATTAAAGAGATACCCACTACACACATATTTCAACACATTCTGGACTTTATACTGTGCTGCTACACAGGCTGTGTACTGTACCTACAGTGGGGGAAAAAAGTATTTAGTCAGCCACCAATTGTGCAAGTTCTCCCACTTAAAAAGATGAGAGAGGCCTGTAATTTTCATCATAGGTACACGTCAACTATGACAGACACATTGAGAGAAAAAAATCCAGAACATCACATTGTAGGATTTTTAATGAATTGATTTGCAAATTATGGTGGAAAATAAGTATTTGGTCACCTACAAACAAGCAAGATTTCTGGCTCTCACAGACCTGTAACTTCTTCTTTAAGAGGCTCCTCTGTCCTCCACTCGTTACCTGTATTAATGGCACCTGTTTGAACTTGTTATCAGTATAAAAGACACCTGTTCACAACCTCAAACAGTCACACTCCAAACTCCACTATGGCCAAGACCAAAGAGCTGTCAAAGGACACCAGAAACAAAATTGTAGACCTGCACCAGGCTGGGAAGACTGAATCTGCAAGAGGTAAGCAGCTTGGTTTGAAGAAATCAACTGTGGGAGCAATTATTAGGAAATGGAAGACATACAAGACCACTGATAATCTCCCTCGATCTGGGGCTCCACGCAAGATCTCACCCCGTGGGGTCAAAATGATCACAAGAACGGTGAGCAAAAATTCCAGAACCACACAGGGGGACCTAGTGAATGACCTGCAGGGAGCTGGGACCAAAGTAACAAAGCCTACCATCAGTAACACACTACGCCGCCAGGGACTCAAATCCTGCAGTGCAATGACGTGTCCCCCTGCTTAAGCCAGTACATGTACAGGCCTGTCTGAAGTTTGCTAGAGTGCATTTGGATGATCCAGAAGAGGATTGGGAGAATGTCATATGGTCAGATGAAACCAAAATATAACTTTTTGGTAAAAACTCAACTCATCGTGTTTGGAGGACAAAGAATGCTGAGTTGCATCCAAAGAACACCATACCTACTGTGAAGCATGGGGGTGGAAACATCATGCTTTGGGGCTGTTTTTCTGCAAAGGGACCAGGACGACTGATCCGTGTAAAGGAAAGAATGAATGGGGCCATGTATCGTGAGATTTTGAGTGAAAACCTCCTTCCATCAGCAAGGGCATTGAAGATGAAACGTGGCTGGGTCTTTCAGCATGACAATGATCCCAAACACACCGCCCGGGCAACGAAGGAGTGGCTTCGTAAGAAGCATTTCAAGGTCCTGGAGTGGCCTAGCCAGTCTCCAGATCTCAACCCCATAGAAAATCTTTGGAGGGAGTTGAAAGTCCGTGTTGCCCAGCGACAGCCCCAAAACATCACTGCTCTAGAGGAGATCTGCATGGAGGAATGGGCCAAAATACCAGCAACAGTGTGTGAAAACCTTGTGAAGACTTACAGAAAACGTTTGACCTGTGTCATTGCCAACAAAGGGTATATAACAAAGTATTGAGAAACTTTTGTTATTGACCAAATACTTATTTTCCACCATAATTTGCAAATAAATTCATTAAAAATCCTACAATGTGATTTTCTGGATTTTTTTTTCTCATTTTGTCTGTCATAGTTGACGTGTACCTATGATGAAAATTACAGGCCTCTCTCATCTTTTTAAGTGGGAGAACTTGCACAATTGGTGGCTGACTAAATACTTTTTCCCCCACTGTACATGTTTTCCTCTCTCTCTCTCTTCCAAAGGGAAAATCCTATGTTGCAACTACCAAGATATGTAAACTGCAATAAAAACCAATTAGTTTATCTTGATCTTTAACTGATGCTATTTTCACATTTCAATCTTTAATTTTTTGGGTGAGAATTATTTGCCCTCTTCTCTCCCCTTATGCTTGACTAGTATTAAAGGGGCAATCTGGGATTGGTAGATACATTTTTGGACGCATAAATTAATTATATATAGCCATAACTTATTAATGCCTCATGAGCTCAGTTCAACTGTCGTACGCCATCAGAACCTAAAATATAAGCTTGTTTTACTGAATCATTTGCAAGTAATGTGATTCAAGAGATGTCTCAATAGCTATGTTTATTCATTTGAGAGTGGTTACATTTCTCCAGCCTCATCCCATGGCTGTTTACCAAAACAAGGGGTGAGGTGCCCGCTTTGTTGTTTTTCAAATCCTGGATTGCCCCTTTGAGATTTTAAATGGAGTGTTTTACTGTTATGGGCTTTTGTCCCAAATGGCACCCTATTCCCTGTGTAGTGCACTACTTTTGACCAGGGCCCATAGGGCTCTCTACTCAAAAGTAGTGCACCATAAAGTGAATAGGGTGCCATTTGGGACAGAGACTATGTTTTGGTCTGGAGCCATCTCCGGGGACTAGGGATTAACAATGAGCTGCTGTGTCTCTAGTGGCTGTGTTGACAGACTTAATGTTGTTATGATTTACAAGGTGCTCTACAAACAAGCATCATTATTAATCCTGTAAAACAGAGAAAGATATGATTCTCTATTATCTATTTCCTCCTCACTAATGCAAATCAAAAAGTTGACATTACAATTTCATGATGTGGTCATGAGGTATTTTCAGACGGTTAAATAGTAGTTGTAATATACATCTGCCAGATGACCCCTGTTTTACAGTATATTGCTAAAACACACTTGATGCATACCAGTCTCATGCCCACATAAGTGAAATATACACTATGTAATGTCTGGTATGTTTATAAGGGGTCCATCAGGAATAACTTAAAAACCCAGGCATTCCAGTCCAAATACGGAGTGTGAATGGTGCTGCTCTCTAATTCCAAAATAGCACTCGCTTAAAAACCAAATGGACATTATTCTTTCTCCCATGAACATGACATTTAAAAAATATATTTATTTACAAAATATGTTTTCTCCTCTCTGGTTATGTATATAAAAATAGTTATAATTATTACCTTATTACAAATCACTTAATGTTTTTAGCATACAGAAATTATAAATTAGGAGGTTTTAATGAGTTTGCATCATATGATGCATCTTGCATCATCATAAAAGTTTTTGCTCTGTAATGAACATGCTCTATATTGAAAACTTGACTGCTTACATGCACATTTTTGGGGGGATTGAATTAACAGTGAACAAAATACTAAAATATACTTTTTGAGTGTAGTATTACTTTAAACATACTATAGCAATAGCAATATACCGGGAATATGTTTAATATGGCACAGAGACAATACCTAACTCGTTTTCTTTGTGGATAACCTTTCCTTAATGACTTCAATATACCAACAGAGAATTAGTCCATGTGACCTACGATTTTCAGAGCCTGATTGAAAATCACTGGACTTTCAGTTTCCACCTAATTTTTAACTTTAACTTTAATTTTAAAAAATAAAAAATAATAGCTTTGAAAAACTACCTGTAAAGATGACAGCTGTTGACAGCACAGGTAAATAATATCAGCAATTAAATGTTGAGATAAACAAAATGGCTTTGGTTTGTGAGTTACAAGATGCAAAACAGTGCTAAGAGAATGAATGCTGCTGTAATTGTGTCTTTTTGCATGTGGTACAACTTGAACAGCAATGCTTCCCTCTTCTGGCACACCGTGGAAGGAACGGTCCACCCTACTGGACACTAAGCATTTCTCTGAATTAATAAATGGCAATTTGCTATCTTAATATAACGCAACAATGAGTAACCATATAAGGTATTAAGTTGCAAATGTCTTATTGTGAGCAAATCTATAAAGATAACAAACTGCATGTAATACAACAATGAGTGAATACTGGATACTTTCATTATTACCAACAAATATTTTTACATGCAAATGTGTTTATTTGTGTATGTACAAAACTGTGTCTTACAAAAATGTGTTTTTCAATTTCAAGTTTTTTCTATGCTATGAATAAATGAATGCGTGGGGCTTTTGAGATGTATCATTGTTTACCGGCCCCCAGGTTCAACCAGCACGCATGTGAGCAATGCAATTACCTTATTTTAAAGGTTGCATTTATTAGTATCCATCATCTCTGCCTGCCATTACATCAATTAATACTGTTGACGGGTGAAAGATTGTCACAGGCCAGGCAGAAACCTTTTCCCATCCTTCACAGGGAGAAGTTTCCTCCTAGCGTTTTTTTCTACTGGCATTTACTGCTGTCATCCCAGAAACAACAGAGCCCAGTGGTGTCAATTATATTTGATTGACTGAGTAAAGCACACACAAATAAGCCAAAACAATGGACACAAAAATCTATATATGACTCCCCTTGTCAAATCAAGTGCTTGTCTCCTCCATTTTCATGTTGCACACCAAGCCTGGCGCCCCATGCTTAAACGTTTCCTCTCACACCATCACCCAATTAAACTCCCTGGGTCTTCAAAGGTGTGGAATGGCTCCCTGGGATATTGACTCAAACTGTTGTCCAATAAATGAGGTCTAATTTATCAGTTTAACTTCACTGAAAAAATTGCTCTTGTTTTTTGGAACATGAACTGCGAGCTGCTCGTGTGGTATAAATTGAAAATGTCTCTCAACCGATTCCCAAACCGATGCATTTTATGAATGTATTCAATTGACACTACTCACATCTGTGAATTATTGTTCGGCTAATTGTGTACCTATGGAAAATGTTTCATATTGTGGACTAAGATTAAAAACTACAATTAGTGAAGATCCATTAGACTCGTTTGGGATACTTACATGTAATAAATATAGGTTGATTTCCTGCAAAAACACAAAACAATTATGTTATGTATAACATTACAGTATATGTGTTTCTGGTAGCATGAAGCCACAAAATGTATAGTGACTATAACAAGCTGACCGTATTCTTGTTTTTAATATTAATTATGATGTCTGAACAAACCATATTGAAAGATTGTCTTAAGTGTCACCCCTTGAAAAATAAATGATCTTATTTAATCAGATCAGTCTGAATGATATATCTCAATAGAATGAACCAGTGATACAGTTGAAGTCGGAAGTTCTCATACACTTAGGATGGAGTCATTAAAACTCGTTTTTCAACCACTCCACAAATTTCTTGTTAACAAACTATAGTTTTGGCAAGTCGGTTAGGACATCTACTTTGTGCATGACACAAGTAATTTTTCCAACAATTGTTTACAGACAGATTATTTCACTTATAATTCACTGTATCACAATTCCGGTGGGTCAGAAGTTTACATACACTAAGTTGACTGTGCCTTTAAACAGCTTGGAAAATTCCAGAAAATGATGTCTTGGCTTTAGAAGCTTCTGATAGGCTAATTGACATCATTTGAGTCAATTGAAGGTGTACCTGTGGATGTATTTCAAGTCCTACCTTCAAACTCAGTGCCTCTTTGCTTGACATCATGGGAAAATCAAAAGAAATCAGCCAAGACCTCAGAAATAAGATTGTAGACCTCCACAAGTCTGGTTCATCCTTGGGAGCAAATTCCAAATGCCTGAAGGTACCACGTTCATCTGTACAAACAATAGTACGCAAGTATAAACACCATGGGACCACGCAGCCGTCATACCGCTCAGGAAGGAGACGCGTTCTGTCTCCTAGAGATGAACGTACTTTGGTGCGAAAAGTGCAAATCAATCCCAGAACAACAGCAAAGGACCTTGTGAAGATGCTGGAGGAAACAGGTACAAAAGTATCTATATTCACAGTAAAACGAGTCCTATATCAACATAACCTGAAAGGCCGCTCAGCAAGGAAGAAGCCACTGGTCCAAAACCGCCATAAAAAAGCCAGACTACGGTTTGCAACTGCACATTGCGACAAAGATCGTACTTTTTGGAGAAATGTACTCAGGTCTAATGAAACAACAATAGAACTGTTTGGCCATAATTACCATCGTTATGTTTGGAGTAAAAAGGGGGTCGCTTGCAAGCCGAAGAACATCATCCCAACCGTGAAGCACCGGGGTGGCAGCATCATGCTGTGGGGGTGCTTTGCTGCAGGAGGGACTGGTGCACTTCACAAAATAGATGGCATCATGAGGAAGGAAAATGATGTGGATATATTGAAGCAACATCTCAAGACATCTGTCAGGGAGTTAAAGCTTGGTTCTTCCAAATGGACAATGACCCCAAGCATACTTCCAAAGTTGTGGCAAAATGGCTTAAGGATAACAAAGTCAAGGTATTGGAGTGGCCATCACAAAGCCCTGACCTCAATCCTATAGAAAATGTGTGGGCAGCACTGACAAAGCGTGTGCGAGCAAGGAGGCCTACAAACCTGACCAAGTTACACCAGCTCTGTCAGGAGGAATGGGCCAAAATTCACCCAATTTATTGTGGGAAGCTTGTGGAATGTACCCGAAACGTTTGACCCAAGTTAAACAATTTAAAGTCAATGCTACCAAATACTAATTGAGTGTATGTAAACTTCTGACCCACTGGGAATGTGATGAAAGAAATAAAAGCTGATATAAATCATTCTCTCTACTATTATTCTGACATTTCGAATTCTTAAAATAATGTGGTGATCCTAACTGACCTAAGACAGAGAATTTTTACTAGGATTAAATGTCAGGAATTGTGAGAACTGAGTTTAAATGTATTTGGCTATGGTCTATATAAACTTACGACTTCAACTCTATATTACACTTAGATACACCCTATCTATTGGTTGAATTGGATTTTTTTTAAACAGCATAAACCCAATGTGTTGTATCTAGCTTTTTGTCAACCTTCATCAGGCTCCATTACGAATAGAGTAGTCATCTTTAACTATGCTTGCTGATAAATGATTGAATGGGCTCAATTTAATGGACTCCTTTATTTCCTGTTCTGATTATTTGTATGTACTGTGTTTTTGTTTTATGAACCCCTCCACACAAGACATTCCCTGCACAGGAAAATAAAGTTATTTGAATTGAATACTTGGCCAATGGCCACATCACTTCAAGGGCCATCAACTTATAATAATAATAATAATAAGCCATTTAGCAGACGCTTTTATCCAAAGCGACTTACAGTCATGCGTGCATACATTTTTTTGTGTATGGGTGGTCCCGGGGATCGAACCCACTACCTTTGCGTTACAAGCGCCGTGCTCTACCAGCTGAGCTACAGAGGACCACTTAAATTACAGTTGTGTAATAACTCTGTATTACCGCATCATGATGGCATTTTATCTTGATTATGGATTGTGGTGAGCCAATACTGACTCATGACTGCATTTGGACTTACATCTGAGAACGACCCAGGTAATGTTTTAAACCGTAACAATTTCAGACTTGTTTTGAATCCACAGAATCATACAGACAACCAGGAGACAGAAGACAAGTAATGGTTTATTTCAGCTCCGAGTTTGACGTAACAACGGTGTAAACAGTGGGAGGGGGCAAAGCATCATCAATATTTGGTTCATTGCGTCTTTGTGCATACAAAACCTGACAACTCTTCTACAAAATGTAAAATACACTTTAGGTTTAACACCTCACATAGACTAGAGCAACTATTGCATTTGTACTGGGGGATGTATCAAATCCATTGTTTGACATTTTGTCAAATGTGTGTTATACCAAAGAAAAAAACAACAACAAAAAAACATGATCAACCATTTATATTCCACCAGAGCCCTAACAATCCTATCATGATTAGAAAAGGACACTTGTCCTCATTCTCAAAGTGTGGGTATATCAAGTCACTTCAAATCTCTCATCAATACATGTCACTGATACAGACAGGAACTCAAATATCGGCAATAACCAATCACTGCATAGATAATGAAACTACGGATGACTAAAAGTGATGTGAATGAAGCTTAAAATATATACAGTGGTTTCAAATACACTGAACTAAAATATAAACGCAACATGTAAAGTGTTTCATGAGTCCCATGTTTCATGAGCTGAAATAAAAGATCCCAGAAATACGCACAAAAAGCGTATCGCAAAAACAAAATTCACTAATTTGTTTACATCCCTGTTAGTGAGCATTTCTCCTTTGCCAAGATTATCCATCTACCTGACAAGGGAGGCATATCAAGAAGCTGATTAAAACAGCATGCTAATTACACAGGTGCACCTTGTGCTGGGGACAATAAAAGGCCACACTAAAATGTACAGTTTTGACAAACAACACAATGCCACAGATGTTTCAAGTTCTGAGGGAGTGTACAATTTGCATGCTGACTGCATGAATGTCCACCAGAGCTGTTCCCAGATAATTTAATGTTAATTTCTCTACCATAAGGTGCCTCCAACGTTGTTTTAGAGAATTTGGCAGTACGTCAACCGGCCTCACAACCACAGACCATGTGTAACCACACCAGGACCTCCACATTCGGCTTCTTCACCTGTGGGATCTTCTGAGACCAGCCTCCCGGACAGGTTTTCTGCACTAACTGTCAGAAACCGTCTCTGGGATGCTCATCTGCGTGCTCGTCGTCCTCACCAGGGACTTGACCGGACTGCAGTTTGGTGACTTAACCGACTTCAGTGGGCAAATGCTCACCTTCGATGGCCACTGGCACACTGGAGAAGTGTGCTCTTCACGGATGATTCCCGGTTTCAACTGTACCAGGCAGATGGCAGACAGCGTGTATGGTGTTGTGTGGGCGAGCAGTTTGCTGATGTCAACGTTGTGCACAGAGTGCACCATGGTTGCGGTGGGGCTATTGTATGGGCAGGCATAAGATACGGACAACGAACACAACTGCATTTTATCGATGGCAATTAGAATGCACAGAGATAGCGTGACGAGATCCTGAGGCCCATTGTCATGTCATTCATCCACTGCCATCACCTCATGTTTCAGCATGATAATGCACGGCCCCATGTCGCAAGAATCTGTACACAATTCCTGGAAGCTGAAAATGTCCCAGTTCTTCCATGGCCTGCATACTCACCAGGCATGTCACCTATTGAGCATGTTTGGATCGACGTGTATGACAGCGTGTTCCAGGTCCCGCCAATTTCCAGCAACTTCGCACAGCCATTGAAGAGGAGTGGGACAACTTTCCACAGGCCACAATCAACTGCCTGATCAACTCTATGCGAAGGAGATGTGTCGCACTGCATGAGGCAAATTGTGGTTACACCAGATACTGACTGGTTTTCTGATCCAGGCTCTCTACCCTTTTTTTTAAAGGTATCTGTGACCAACAGATGCATATCTCTATTCCCAGTCATGTGAAATTAATAGATTAGGGCCTAATGAATTCATTTAAATTGAGTTATTTCCTTATATGAACTGTAACTCAGTAAAATCTTTGAAATTGTTGCATGTTGCGTTTATATTTATATTCAGTGTATATGTTTTGTGCTAGTACACATTGAGTGCATGTGAAAAACCACAGATTGCATTACCAATGGTATAACTGTGTGTGCATAAGTATACATATTCTCTTTTACAATTGTATTGGATACTTCAGAGGACACTTCAGTTACTTCAAAAATACTTGAGTCAAGTTGATCAAATACTGTGAGAGAAGTACAATGCTTTCTGATTTGATCCTTTAAAAAAAGGCCCCTAAACAGCACTAGCTTTGCTCTTGCCCTTGGAGTGCCCACCTGGACTGGTTTTAACCTCAGTTTTCCTGCCAGGCGAGCCCTGGGACACACCACAGCTTGACTGTTTGACAGAGGGAGACGTTTGGGCGTTATTATTATTGCTGTTCTGATTCCCACTCAGCGATTCCATTATGGAGCGGAATGTCCCGAACGGACGCTTCACCGTCTCGGACCCCGTGGGAGTCCTACCTCCTGCTCCTTCTTTACTGTGGGCACCCTTGGGCGGCTCACTCTCTGGTGGCCCCGTCTTGTGAACCACCTGCTCATCAAAGGTCACCCTCAGTTTCAGATTCTGGGAGGTCTTCCTTCGAGAGGTAGGCGATTTGAGTGCACTTTTGGGGCTCGTCGTGATCTTTTGTCCGTTGTTGTAGTCGGGGAAATCTCCACCGGCCTCTGGTTTACCGTCAGCGTCCGGCTCGCTTTTGTCTGACGTGGGCGAGGGGTATCCATCCATGGACTTGGAGGTGCTGAGGGCGAAAGCTGACTTGTGTTCGGTGGTCGAGGTGTGCTTCTTCATCCCCAGATGCAGGCTGCCGACAGGCTCCTCGCTCTCTGCGATGGACAGGTGGCTGGGTCTCTCTAGCCGCACCCCTGGGGGGGGCGCATGTTTGGCCTCTTCGGGGGGGTAGGTGTCCGAGTCGGACTCGCTGAGAGAGCGCTGCATGATCTGCTTGAGTCTGGCCAGCTTCAGCTCCCGTCTCTCCACCACCCCCATCCTGCGCAGGGGCCCGGGGTTGGCCCCGTTCAGATTAGGAGGCCCCGCTCTGGAGCCCTCCTGGAACTCCAGGGACAGCTTCTCCTTGGTGCACACCTTGTCTGAGATGTCTTTACCCAGCAGCTGGCGCAGGACAGTGTCTGAGTCAACGCTCCTCTGCCTCAGGATCCAGTGGCCATCCCCGGGGGTCCCCTCCGCTGTCAGGGTCATCTCAGGCCAAGCCTCCACAGATGGGACATGGGAGCTGATCATCAAAAAGACATAGAAATTACTGAATTGGGTAGATATAATTTACAGTTGAAGTCGGAAGTTTACATATGCCTTAGCCAAATACATTTAATCCTAGTAAAAAGTCCCTGTCTTAGGTCAGTTAGGATAACCACTTTATTTTAAGAATGTGAAATGTCAGAGTAATAGTAGAGAGAATGATTTATTTCAGCTTTTATTTATTTCATCACATTCCCAGTGGGTCAGAAGTTTACATGCACTGAATTAGTATTTGGTAGCATTGCCTTTAAGTTGTTTAACTTGGGTCAAACGTTTCAGGTTGCCTTCCACAAGCTTCCCACAATAAGTTGGGTGAATTTTGGCCCATTCCTCCTGACAGAGCTGGTGTAACTGAGTCAGGTTTGTAGGCCTCCTTGCTCGCACACGCTTTTTCAGTTCTGCCCACACATTTTCTATGGGATTGAGGTCAGGGCTTTGTGATGGCCACTCCAATACCTTGACTTTGTTGTCCTTAAGCCATTTTGCCACAACTTTGGAAGTATGCTTAGGGTCATTGTCCATTTGGAAGACCCATTTGCGACCAAGCTTTAACTTCCTGACTGATGTCTTGAGATGTTGCTTCAATATATCCACATAATTTTCCTTCCTCATGATGCCATCTATTTTGTGAAGTGCACCAGTCCCTCCTGCAGCAAAGCACCCCCACAGCATGATGCTGCCACCCCCGTGCTTCACAGTTGGGATGGTGTTCTTCGGCTTGCAAGCCTTCCCCTTTTTCCTCTCTAGGAGACAGAACGCGTCTCCTTCTTGAGCGGTATGATGGCTGCGTGGTCCCATGGTGTTTATACTTGCGTAATATTGTTTGTACAGATGAACGTGGTACCTTCAGGCGTTTGGAAATTGCTCCCAAGGATGAACCAGACATGTGGAGGTCTACAATTTTATTTCTGAGGTCTTGGCTGACTTCTTTTGATTTTCACATGATGTCAAGCAAAGAGGCACTGAGTTTGAAGGTAGGCCTTGAAATACATCCACAGGTACACCAATTGACTTAGATTATGTCAATTAGCCTATCAGAAGCTTCTAAAGCCATGACATCATTTTCTGGAATTTTCCAAGCTGTTTAAAGGCACAGTCAACTTAGTGTATGTAAACTTCTGACCCACTGGAATTGTGATATAGTGAGTTATAAGTGAAATAATCTGTCTGTAAACAATTGTTGGAAAAATTACTTGCATCATGCACAAAGTAGATGTCCTAACCGACTTACCAAAACTATAGTTTGTTAACAAGAAATTTGTGGAGTGGTTGAAAAACGAGTTTTAATGACTCCAACCTAAGTGTATGTAAACTTCCGACTTCAACTGTACATACACATTTACATGAACATGTTTGTAATCAATGTGTAGACGGTGAATTATACGTTTCTTTGAATGGTGTAGAGTACAGTGGTGGAAGATCAGACCTGGGCGATCGCGACGATGTTCCCTCTGCTTTTGAGGGATCCAGGAGTAGCTGGACTTGATTCTGTACAGCTATCGTCTTTGTTGCTTGTCTGAAAATGTTTTGCACAATATATAATGATAACACTGACATGCAGGCAAGGTAAATTGACCAGCTATGGAAATCTTCATTGTTAACACATTGATTCATTAAAATGTTCCTCCTGAAAATCCTCAGCGCATCTCCATTTCCAAAATGCTACAAAGAAGGGTATTACACCATTTGCATGCTAAAAATTTACATTTTCTGAAATACTGCGGTTATTACACCCTTTTAAATAAAATATTATTTATTTTTATCCACATTGGTGTAAAGACTAGGTTAATATGCATCTGAAATGGCACCCTATTCCCCATGTAGTGCACTACTTTTGGCAAGAGAAGAAGTGCACTAATAGCCAGAGGTTGGACCAAGTCATTATTATTCAAGTCACAAGCATTGTAACATTTATACACTATCGTTCAAAGGTTTGGGGTCACTTAGAAATGTCCTTGTTTTCAAAGGAAAAGCCATTTTTTTGTCCATTAAAATAACATCTAATTGACCAGAAATACAGTGTAGACATTGTTCATGTTGTAAATGGCTATTGTAGCTGGAAACGATTTTTAATGGAATATCTACATAGGCGTACAGAGGCCCATTATCAGCAACCATCAGTCCTGTGTTCCAATGGCACGTTGTGTTTGCTAATCCAATTTTATCATTTTAAAAGGCTAATTGATCATTAGAAAACCGTTTTCATGTTAGCACAGCTGATTAAAGAAGCAATAAAACTGGCCATCTTGAGACTAGTTGAGTATCTGGAGCATCAGCAATTGTGGGTTCGATTACAGGCTCAAAATGGCCAGAAACAAATAACTTTCTTCTGAAACTCGTCAGTCTATTCTTGTTCTGAGAAATGAAGAAATATGCCATATCTTAGACTGGACAATAAAAAGAAAAGATTAAGATGGGCAGTCTGAGTCGCCTCTTCACTGTTGACGTTGAGACTGGTGTTTTGCGGGTACTATTTAATGAAGCTGCCAGTTGAGGACCTGTGAGGCGTCTGTTTCTCAAAACTAGACACTAATGTATTTGTCCTCTTGCTCAGTTGTGCACCGGGGCCTCCCACTCCTCTTTCTATTCTGGTTAGAGCCAGTTTGCGCTGTTCTGTGAAGGGAGTAGTACACAGCGTTGTACGAGATCTTCAGTTTCTTGGCAATTTCTCGCATTGAATAGCCTTCATTTACATTTACGTAATTTAGCAGACGCTCTTATCCAGAGCGACTTACAAATTGGTGCATTCAATTTATGATAGCCAGTGGGACAACCACTTTTATACTATTCCAGGTATTCCTTAAAGAGGTAGGGTTTCAAGTGTCTCCGGAAGATGGTCAGTGACTCCGCTGTCCTGGTGTCGTGGGGGAGCTTGTTCCAATTCTCAGAACAAGACTAGACTGACGAGTTTCAGAAGAAAGTTTTTGTTTCTGGCCATTTTGAGCCTGTAATCGAACCCACAATTGCTGATGCTCCAGATACTCAACTAGTCTCAAGAAGGCCAGTTTTATTGCTTCTTTAATCAGCACAACAATTTTCAGCTGTGCTAACATAATTGCAAAAAGGTTTTCTAATGATCAATTAGCCATTTTAAATGATAAACTTGGATTAGCAAACACAACGTGCCATTGGAACACAGGACTGATGGTTGCTGATACTGGGCCTCTGTACGCCTATGTAGATATTCCATTAAAAATCAGCTGTTTCCAGCTACAATAGCCATTTACAACATTAATGTCTACACTGTATTTCTGATCAATTTGATGTTATTTTAAATGGACACATTTCTTTTTTGCTTTTCTTTCGAAAACAAGGACATTTCTAAGTGACCCCAAACTTTTGAACGGTAGTGTACGTCTTCATCAGACAATGATTATTAATATTTGTTTTATCACCATTCATACATAGAACAATAATCTTCTCTTATGAAACGTACTGACTCCAAAGTATGGCGCGTAGTCCATGTAGCCTAGAATGCGCTCTGAGGTGGGCGCGCTCCTATTACGCACAACCAGAATGACAGAGACATAGGACACAGACACAAGGAACTCCGACATAAACCGTGAAATATGAACAAAGGAAACCATACATTGAATAAAATCAACAGAACATCTACCAGATGAGACTCACAAACATTCATGTGAACAATAAACATCGTGCCCATTCAGAGGCTAAGAAATGGTAAATGAAAATGTATCATATCAAACATGAAACAGAAATGTCCAAGTGTTGCAATAAACAGTACGAGGATGGAATGATGAAACGCTAGCAATTATTGTAGAATTAGATGGAATATAGATTTATGCATTTTAAACATGTGAAAGCAACAGCAAGGAAGCAAAGCGCTCTACACTGGCGAGAATTTCGCCACAGTAATAATTAATTTTAACATAAAATTCCAAATGCAAGATTCATAAGTAAATGATAAATTTCAAGCAATTTTGACATACCAGAAGACCAGTAGGCCTATGCTATTAATTGTTGCTTGATGCCCCATTGCTGGTGAGCTTTCATTTACATTTTAATTACTTAACAGATGCTCTTATCCAGAGCGACTTATGGGAGCAATTTGGGTTAAGTGCCTTGCTCAAGGGCACAGACAGATTTTTCACCTAGTCAACTCGAGGATTCAAACCAGCAACCTTTCTGTTACTGGCCCAATGTTCTTAACCACTAGCCTGCCTGCAGTTAATATTCTTGATTACAATATTTTTTTGGAGCTGCATATTTATTTATTATGGCAAACCTCTCTCACTATTTCACGTTTGCGCTGCACCCGATCCTATAGCTGTACAGCAAATCAGCAATCTGTTCGCTAGCTCACCCGACATGTGTTGATTGACAGTTTGCTGATCCAATCAGAGGGCCGAGTGTTCATTTCACTAGCCAATCTGTTGCACGCTTTTTTTGCAAGGGCGATGCCGCGGCTACTGTCTCTGGCTGCGTGGAGAGTAATCCACGGAGACTCTGTGCCACAAAATGAGTGACAAAACGTTACAAAACCTGGCCAGATAATTTCAAGTCATCAGTCTCAAGTCAAAGTCGAGTCCCGTGTCTTGAGGCTCCAAATCAAGTATTAAGTTATTTTATTTTCTATTACGTTGAGTCTCAAGCCATCAAATTTGAGACTCGAGTCCAAGTCATGACTCAAATCCACAACTCTGCTAATAGTACTATATAAGGAACAGGGAGTAATTTCAGACACAACACAAGCAATCTGAGGTAAGTCAAAGGCTGCGTCACGGATGACACCCTAATCAATATATAGTGCATTACTTTTGACCAGGACCCATAGGCCTCTGGTCAAAGGTAGTGCACTATGTACGTAATAGGATGCTTTTTGGGACAGATCAAAATAGTCAGACAGGAGCCTCCCACTCACTCATTGAGCTGCTTGGTGAGCTTGACCACCTGGGATGCCAGCGACATGCACGTCTCCACCACCACCAGGTAGCGGGCGCAGGTGGTGTGGCCCTGCCGCTCGGCACTCTGGGAAGGCCTCTCGCCGCTCTGGTTCTGCACGGTGACGTTGGAGCCGTACTCCACCAGGGTCTGAGGGAAAGAAAGACCAGGGACATGCTACTCTGTCAGTTCAATCGTTTTCAAATCATGTGGTAGGAGCTTCAAACAAAGACCTATAGACTATGTTAGTAGTGTCTGAAATGGAATTGAAGCCTTACAAAAATAATCAATAGATGTTTAAGAAAATGTTACAGAAAGCATTTTGTGCAAACTGATGGGCAAACATCCACAAACTAAATTCACAAATGTCCTTATCATCCAGTATTCTTCCTCTAAAACAACTTTGTTTTTTATGTTTAACGACAAAACAGGCAAATTAAATCTGTATTCTCTAGCGTACATAGAAGTGCAGAAACAAAGTAAAACAGAGTAGTTTGAATGTTTCCTAGGCCCGCTTGTCTCTCTCAAACATACAGTGCCTTGCAAAAGTATTCATCCCCCTTGGCGTTTTTAAAATTTTGTTGCATTACAACCTGTAATTTAAATATTTTTATTTGGATTTCATGTAATGAACATACACAAAATAGTCCAAATTGGTGAAGTGAAATGAAAAAAATTACTTATTTCAAAAAATTCTCAAAAATAAATAACGGAAAATTGGTGCTATGAAGTCCCTAAATAAGATCTGGTGCAACCAATTACCTTCAGAAATCACATAATTAGTTAAATAAAGTCCACCTGTGTGCAATCTAAGTGTCACATGATCTCATATATATATATATATATATATATATATATATATATATACACACACACACACACACTGCTCAAAAAAATTAAGGGAACACTTAAACAACACAATGTAACTCCAAGTCAATCACACTTCTGTGAAATCAAACTGTCCACTTAGGAAGCAACACTGATTGACAATTAATGTCACATGCTGTTGTGCAAATGGAATAGACAACAGGTGGAAAAAATAGGCAATTAGCAAGTGACCACAGACCACTTCTCAGTTCCTATGCTTCCTGGCTGATGTTTTGGTCACTTTTGAATGCTGGCGGTGCTTTCACTCTAGTGGTAGCATGAGACGGAGTCTACAACCCTCACAAGTGGCTCAGGTAGTGCAGCTCATCCAGGATGGCACATCAATGCGAGCTGTGGCAAGAAGGTTTGCTGTGTCTGTCAGCGTAGTGTCCAGAATATGGAGGCGCTACCAGGAGACAGGCCAGTACATCAGGAGACGTGGAGGAGGCCGTAGGAGGGCAACAACCCAGCAGCAGGACTGCTACCTCCGCCTTTGTGCAAGGAGGAGCAGGAGGAGCACTGCCAGAGCCCTGCAAAATGACCTCCAGCAGGCCACAAATGTGCATGTGTCTGCTCAAACGGTCAGAAACAGACTCCATGAGGGTGGTATGAGGGCCCGACGTCCACAGGTGGGGGTTGTGCTTACAGCCCAACACCGTGCAGGACGTTTGGCATTTGCCAGAGAACACCAAGATTGGCAAATTCGCCACTGGCGCCCTGTGCTCTTCACAGATGAAAGCAGGTTCACACTGAGCACATGTGACAGACGTGACAGAGTCTGGAGACGCCGTGGAGAACGTTCTGCTGCCTGCAACATCCTCCAGCATGACTGGTTTGGCGGTGGGTCAGTCATGGTGTGGGGTGGCATTTCTTTGGGGGGCCGCACAGCCCTCCATGTGCTCGCCAGAGGTAACCTGACTGCCATTAGGTACCGAGATGAGATCCTCAGACCCCTTGTGAGACCATATGCTGGTGCGGTTGGCCCTGGGTTCCTCCTAATGCAAGACAATGCTAGACCTCATGTGGCTGGAGTGTGTCAGCAGTTCCTGCAAGAGGAAGGCATTGATGCTATGGACTGGCCCGCCCGTTCCCCAGACCTGAATCCAATTGAGCACATCTGGGACATCATGTCTCGCTCCATCCACCAACGCCACGTTGCACCACAGACTGTCCAGGAGTTGGCGGATGCTTTAGTCCGCCACCTCATCAGGAGCATGCCCAGGCGTTGTAGGGAGGTCATACAGGCACGTGGAGGCCACACACACTACTGAGCCTCATTTTGACTTGTTTTAAGGACATTACATCAAAGTTGGATCAGCCTGTAGTGTGGTTTTCCACTTTAATTTTGAGGGTGACTCCAAATCCAGACCTCCATGGGTTGATACATTTGATTTCCATTGATAATTTTTGTGTGATTTTGTTGTCAGCACATTCAACTATATAAAGAAAATAGTATTTAATAAGATTATTTCATTCATTCAGATCTAGGATGTGTTATTTTAGTGTTCCCTTAATTTTTTTGAGCAGTGTGTGTGTGTGTGTATATATATACATACACACACACACACACACACACATATACACACACACACACACACACACACACACACCTGTTCTGAAAGGCCCCAGAGTCTGCAGCAACACTAAGCAAGGGGCACCACCAAGCAAGCGGCACCATGAAGACCAAGGAGCTCTCCAAACAGGTCAGGGACAAAGTCGTGGAGCAGTACAGATCAGGGTTGGGTTATAAAAAAAATATCAGAAACTTTGAACATCCCACGGAGCACCATTAAATCCATTATTAAAAAATTGGAACAAACCTGCCAAGAGAGGGCCGCCCATCAAAACTCACAGCAGAGATTGGAGTATCTGTCCATAGGACCACTTTAAGCCGTACACTCCACAGAGCTGGGCTTTACAGAAGAGTGGCCAGAAAAAAGCCATTGCTTAAAGAAAAAAATAAGCAAACACTTTTGGTGTTCACCAAAAGGCATGTGGGAGACTCCCCAAACATATGGAAGAAGGTACTCTCGTCAGATGAGACTAAAATTTAGCTTTTTGGCCATCAAGGAAAATGCTATGTCTGGCGCAAACCCAACAGCTCTCATCACCCCGAGAACACCATCCCCACAGTGAAGCATGGTGGTGGAAGCATCATGCTGTGGGGATGTTTTTCCATTGGCAGGGACTGGGAAACTGGTCAGAATTGAAGGAATGATGGATGGCGCTAAATACAGGGAAATTCTTGAGGGAAACCTGTTTCAGTCTTCCAGAGATTTGAGACTGGGACAGAGGTTCACCTTCCAGCAGGACAATGACCCTAAGCATACTGCTAAAGCAACACTCGAGTGATTTAAGGGGAAACATTTAAATGTCTTGGAATGGCCTAGTCAAAGCCCAGACCTCAATCCAATTGAGAATCTGTGGTATGACTTAAAGATTGCTGTACAACAGCGGAACCCATCCAACTTGAAGGAGCTGGAGCAGGTTTGCCTTGAAGAATGGGCAAAAATCCCAGTGGCTAGATGTGCCAAGCTTATAGAGACAAAGCCGAAGAGACTTGCAGCTGTAATTGCTGCAAAAGGTAGCTCTACAAAAGTGTTGACTTTGGGGGGGTGAATAGTTATGGTTTGTTGTCTTATTACTTCTTTGTTTCTCAAAAAATATATATATATATATATTTTGCATCTTCAAAGTGGTAGGCATGTTGTGTAAATCAAATGATACAAACCCCCCAAAAATCCATTTTAATTCTAGGGTGTAAGGCAACAAAAAAGGATAAATGCCAAGGGGTGTGAATACTTTCACATACCACTATATACAGTGAGGGAAAAAAGTATTTGATCCCCTGCTGATTTTGTACATTTGCTCACTGACAAAGAAATGATCAGTCTATAATTTTAATGGTAGGTTTATTTGAACAGTGAGAGACAGAATAACAACAAAATTATCCAGAAAAACGCATGTAAAAAATGTTATAAATTGATTTGCATTTTAATGAGGGAAATAAGTATTTGACTCCCTCTCAATCACAATGATTTCTGGCTCCCAGGTGTCTTTTATACAGGTATAGAGCTGAGATTAGGAGCACACTCTTAAAGGGAGTGCTCCTAATCTCAGTTTGTTACCTGTATAAAAGACACCTGTCCACAGAAGCAATCAATCAATCAAATTCCAAACTCTCCACCATGATCAAGACCAAAGAGCTCTCCAAGGATGTCAGGGAAAAGATTGTAGACCTACACAAGGCTGGAATGGGCTACAAGACCATTGCCAAGCAGCTTGGCGAGAAGGTGACAACAGTTGGTGTGATTATTCGCAAATGGAAGAAACACAAAAGAACTGTCAATCTCCCTCGGCCTGGGGCTCCATGCATGATCTCACCTCGTGGAGTTGCAACGATCATGAGAACGGTGAGGAATCAGCCCAGAACTACATGGGAGGATCTTGTCAATGATCAAGGCAGCTGGGACCATAGTCACCAAGAAAACAATTGGTAACACACTACGCCGTGAAGGACTGAAATCCTGCAGCGCCCGCAAGGCCCGCAAGGCCCGTCTGAAGTTTGCCAATGAACATCTGAATGATTCAGAGGATAACTGGGTGAGTGTTGTGGTCAGATGAGACCAAAATGGAGCTCTTTGGCATCAACTCAACTCGCCGTGTTTGGAGGAGGAGGAATGCTGCCTATGACCCCAAGAACACCATCCCCACCGTCAAACATGGAGGTGGAAACATTATGCTTTGGGGGTGTTTTTCTGCTAAGGGGACAGGACAACTACACTGCATCAAAGGGACGATGGACGGGGCCATGTACCGTCAAATCTTGGGTGAGAACCTCCTTCCCTCAGCCAGGGCATTGAAAATGGGTCGTGGATGGGTATTCCAGCATGACAATGACCCAAAACACACGGCCAAGGCAACAAAGGAGTGGCTCAAGAAGAAGCACATTAAGATCCTGGAGTGGCCTATCCAGTCTCCAGACCTTATTCCCATAGAAAATCTGTGGAGGGAGCTGAAGGTTTGAGTTGCCAAACGTCAGCCTTGAAACCTTAATGACTTGGAGAAGATCTGCAAAGAGGAGTGGGACAAAATCCCTCCTGAGATGTGTGCAAACCTGGTGGCCAACGACAAGGAACGTCTGATTGCCAACAAGGGTTTTGCCACCAAGTACTAAGTCATGTTTTGCAGTGGGGTCAAATACTTATTTCCCTCAATAAAATGCAAATCAATTTATAACATTTTTGACATGCGTTTTTCAGGATTTTTTGATGTTATTCTGTCTCACTGTTCAAATAAACCTACCATTAAAATTATAGACTGATCATTTCTTTGTCAGTGGGCAAAAGTACAAAAATCAGCAGGGGATCAAATACTTTTTTCCCCTCACTGTACTTCATGTGGTCACTGACCATTCAAAACATACTTTTGATACATCTGGCTTGCTGAATCAACATCAGGAAACAATCAGGAGTAATATATCCGTCCCGCCTCCTTATTATAAGTGTGTTAAAGCACAGTCTAAAGTCCAGTACGGATCCTCTCTTTTATAGAGAAGTGCACAATATATATATATATATATATATATATATATATATATATATATATATATATATATATATATATATATATATATATATATATATATATATATATATATATTTGGGCTGGGAATTGACAGGTACCTCACAATACAACATTGGCACAATACTACTGTGCCCTCCTGAATTATTGGCACCCTAGGTAAATATGAACAAAATGGCTTTGAAAAAATGTAATTGTTGTTTATCAGCTTGATCTTACACTCAAAATATCATATGAATCTTTAAATTAGTGAAAATTATTTTATTCAAAAACATGTGTGCCACAATTATTGGCACCCCTAGAAATTCTTATGAACAAAATCTAATTGATGTACAGTACCAGCCAAAGTTTGGACACACCTACTCATTCAAGGGTTTTTCTTTATATGTACTATTTTCTACATTGTAGTAACCAAAAAAAGTATTAAACTTATCAAAATATATTTTATATTTGAGATTCTTCAAAGTAACCACCCTTTGCCTTGATGACAACTTTGCACACTCTTGGCATTCTCTCAACCAGCTTCACCTGGAATGCTTTTCCAACAGTCTTGAAGGAGTTTCCACATATGCTGAGCACTTGTTGGCTGCTTTTCCTTCACTCTGCGGTCCAACTCATCCCAAACCATCTCAATTGGGTTGAGGTCGGGTGACTGTGGAGGCCAGGACATCTGATGCAGCACTCCATCACTCTCCATCTTGGTCAAATAGCCCTTACACAGCTTGGAGGTATGTTGGGTCATTGTCCTGTTGAAAAACAAATGATAGTCCCTTAGCGCAAACCAGATTTGTTGGCGTAACACTGCAGAATGCGGTGGTAGCCATGCTGGTTAAGTGTGCCTTGAATTCTAAATAAAATCACAGACAGTGTCACCAACAAAGCACCCCCACACCTCTTCCTCCATGCTTCACGGTTGGAACCACACATGCGGAAATCATCATCTCTCAAATTTGGACTCATCAGACCAAAGGACAGATTTCCACAGGTCTAATGTCCATTGCTCGTGTTTCTTGGCCCAAGCAAGTCTCTTCTTCTTATTGGTGTCCTTTAGTAGTGGTTTCTTTGCAGCAATTCGACAATGAAGGCCTGATTCACGCAGTCTCCTCTGAACAGTTGATGTTGAGATGTGACTGTTACTTGAACTCTGTGAAGCATTTATTTGGGCTGCAATTTCTGAGGCTGGTAACTCTAATTAACTTATCCTCTGCAGCAGAGGTAACTCTGGGTCTTCCTTTCCAGTGGCGGTCCTCATGAGAGCCAATTTCATCATAGCGCTTGATGGTTTTCGCGACTGCACTTGAAGAAACTTTCAAAGTTCTTGACATTTTACGGATTGACTGACCTTCATGTCTTAAAGTAATGATGGACTGTCATTTCTCTTTGCTTATTTGAGCTGTTCTTGCCATAATATGGACTTGATCTTTTACCAAATAGGGCTATCTTCTGTATACCACCCCTACCTTGTCAGAACACAACTGATTGGCTCAAACGCATTAAGAAGGAAAGAAATTCCACAAATTAACTTTTAACAAGGCAAACCTGTTAATTAAAATGCATTCCAGGTGACTACCTCTTGAAGCTGGTTGAGAGAATGCCAAGAGTGTGCAAAGCTGTCATCAAGGCAAAGGTTGGATATTTAAAGAATCTTAGATATAAAATATATTTTGATTTGTTTAACACTTTTTTGGTTACTACATGATTCCATATGTGTTATTTAATAGTTTAGATGTCTCCACTATTATTCTACAATGTAGAAAATAGTAAAGATTAAAGAAAAACCCTGGAATGAGTAGGTGTGTCCAAACTTTTGACTGGTACTATATATTCCGATTAAGATTGTACTTTTAAAAGTTCAGCTGAGTCTTTGGGACCTCTTAAGTGGTCATCCATGACTTCCTGTTTCACTGGGGTATAAATATGAGGTGACACAGGCTAAACTCCCTTAGTCATCCATAGGGCTGTGCCAGACACAAAATTTTGTCAGCCGGTGATTGTCAAGCAAATAACTGCCGGTCTCACGGTAATGGACCTTTCATTAACATAAACACATTTAGCATCTCCTGGCTTCCACACATAGCCTACAAGCCACTGATGCAGACCTTTGGAACATCTACATTTAAAAAAGTTTAATAAATCCATGTAATATAGGCTACACCTCCACAATAAATCCATTATTTATTTTAGACAGGTCTAAAGAAACATGATATGAATATAGTCTATTTCAGAAGAACAGAATAGCATACTCTGAGTTGTCCTTAAGTTAGGTCCTGATCTGGCTATGGCATATGGCTGTGGGCTACACTAGTTCATTTAGCAGACAAGATTTGCTTAGAATTCCGTGGCATTATTTTATAGTATGAAGAATACAATTGAATAGAACTGATTAAATAGAAAGGATATTTTCTCCAAACGATGAGGGAGTGCGCACATGTGGCTATTCTGTGTTGAGCAGTTAACAAAGAAACAGGTACTCCTATATGCTTAATTTAGAGTTATTTATGTAACTTTAGTTGTGATATATGTTTTGATTTTTAATACATTCTAAGGCTGCATGATGCGACTAATGATGATTTGAAAAAAGTTTGCATGAAAGGCATGAGCTCTGCTTTGATTTTTGTGCAGGCTGTACACACTTCATCAGTCTCTCATTCACAATTTGACAAGCAAATTATAATGCCTCGAATTTACCGACGGCATCCCCTTTGTGTGGCCGTAATGCCCCCCCACCCAAAAAAAATGCATGCCTTTTGCGGCCAGCAGCCGTTGTGCCCTTGGGCTGAATATAATAATTATAATTCCATTCTCCATGCGTGCTTCGAAGCACCTCTCACTCAAATGGCTCTCCGTCACATGATCGGGTCTTTCTCACAGGCTACAAGTGAAGACAGACACATCATGGACGCAACTGCGTGCATCCATATCCAATTCTGAGGCGGATATTGAAGATATTGGAAGAACTTCCACATTTACTTTCGTCAACCAACAAGATGAGTAGGCCTGGCCTATGTAAATCTACTACCCCCCATAGTACAAAAGTTGACCTATTCTATTCTGTGTGAGAAATAAATATTCCAAACAGTCTGGGACAGCTGTGGGACGCGATAGATCCCAAATTAATATAACCACTAGCATCAAAATAACTTTTTTACGCAATGAGGCTGACGCAACAGATCAGAACGTTTAGCTTAAAATGTTAATAAACTATTCAGCTATTTCTTCACATTATAAGCGTAGCAATGCGCGCACGGCAGTAGGCTATTAGCGCGAAAACACCATTATCAAAAGTGACCGTAAATGTGATTATGCATTTAATGCTTTTAAGGTGCAATTTTATGGTGAAAATTATCTTCCCCAAACTTGAAACTCACATAATAATAATAATAATAATAATAATAATAATAATAATAATAATAATAATAATAATATGCCATTTAGCAGACGCTTTTATCCAAAGCGACTTAGTCATGTGTGCATAAATTTTTACGTATGGGTGGTCCCGGGGATCGAACCCACTACCCTGGCGTTACAAGCGCCATGCTCTACCAATTGAGCTACAGAGGACATGCTGCATATGTATGCCAGTTAGTCTACACCCGCTGTAAAGTGGATTAATGTGCTTAATTTTAAATAGTTATTTGGCCACTTTAGTTGTGATACAAACCTTATTAAAACATATAGGCTAGGCTACATGAGGTGTGCAACTATGATTTGAAAAAGTCACACATACAAAAAAAGGCATGCATTGTTTCTTGCCTTATGTTGGGCATCATTCACAAGTGATAATGTATAATTCACCAGTCATAGGCTAATATTGTCACCCATCAGACTATTCTTGATTTAATCTCGTCTTTACATATACTAAATAATATATGTGTGAAATTTGTTTTGATTTAGAACGGACCATTAACGGGCAGGGTAAAAAATACATGCAATCCATGTACTTAAGTAGCGAATGGAGGACGCTTTTCCCGTGGTTCATTTTCATGCCAGCCAGGTAGGCTATACTCCTGTTGTATAATATTAATATTAGGAAAGTTGAGAAATAAATATAGTAGGCCTAGCCTACAGAAAGCTGATGGGGTCCTCTTTTTAATAGAGGCCATCACTCTGTTTTAACGCAATTGCATAGCCTATAGAAATGTTGCGCAAAATGAGCTCATGGGCTCTCATGAAGTGTTTGATTAGATTTCCGATAACATTTGCATTGATGTCAGAGTGATTAGAGGGACAATAGAGTGCTGAGTACCAGGCAGTTAGCAAGTTTGGTAGGCTACTAATGACCATCAGCAGCATCAGAGCTTGGAGCAGCCTAATTACCGTGACTAAACGGTCACGTGGTATTTGGCTGTCTTAATTACTAGTGATCCCCGGTGTGGCGGTAATACGGTCACTGTAACAGCCGTAGTCATCCATCAACATGGGAAAGGCCAGAGAACACACAAATAAAATGAGACAAAAGGTTTTTGACCATCACAAATCAGACAATGGCTATAAATAAATAGCTACACGTCTGAAAATATCCCTCCATTATAAGGGCAATAATAAAGAAATGTAAAATAGCTAGAGCTGTGATGAACCTACCTGGAAGAGGACGCAAGTGTACTTTGCCTGAACGCACAGTGAGACGGATGGTTCAGGTGGCAAAACAATCTCCAAGGATCACAGTTGGAGAATTGCAGAAGTTGGTTACATCTTGGGGTCACCAAGTCTCCAAAACTACAATTAGACGCCGTCTAAAAGCCAACAGATTATTTGGAAGGGTTGCCAGAAGAAAGCCTCTGCTGTCACCAAACCACAAATGTAAGCGCCTGGAGTTTGCTAAATGTCATTTGAACTTTGATTGGAACCAGGTTCTATGGTCTGATGAGACTAAAATATAGCTTTTTGGCAACAACACCAGAGGTGGGTTTGGCGTAAAAAGAGCCATGGTCATGCAGAAAATAACCTAATCCCAACTGTGAAGTATGGTGGTAGATCTGTGATGTTGTGAGGCTGTTTGTTAGGCCCTGTGAACTTTGTTAGGATACATGGCATCGTGGACTCCATCAAGACCCAGGAGATTTTAGGCCAAAACCTGTCTGCCTCTGCCAGTAGGCTAAAACTGGGTCATCGTTGGAGCTTCCAGCAGGACAAAGATCGAAAGCATACTGTACCTCCAAATCAACAAGAAAATGGTTCACTGACCATAGAATCAAGCTTTTGCGATGGCCATCCCAGTCCCCTGACCTAAACCCGTTGAAAACCTGTGGGGTGAGCTGAAGAGGACAGTCCACAACCGAGGACCAAGGAATCTGAAGGATCTGGAGAAATGGTCTCAAATCCCTTCCTATGTGTTCTCCTACCTCATCAAACATTATAATAATAATAATATAATATGCCATTTAGCAGACGCTTTTATCCAAAGCGACTTACAGTCATGCGTGCATACATTTTTGTGTATGGGTGGTCCCGGGGATTGAACCCACAACCTTGGCGTTACAAGCGCCGTGCTCTACCAGCTGAGCTACAGAGGACCACAGGAGACATTATAGGAGACAACTCACAGCTGTTATCTTGGCAAAGGGAGGGTGCAAAAAGAACTAAATGCAGATAATTGTGACATGCATGTTTTTGAATAAAGTAATTATTTCATGATGACGATTTTATTTTCTTTGAACAATTTTAACTCAATTAAAAGGTTAGATATTATATTTTGATTGTACAATTTTTTCACAGCCTTTTTTGTTCACATTTACCTAGAGTGCAATTAGTTCAGGAGGGCAATGTAGGTGCCGATATGACATGTATCACGATTATATATGTGTTGCGATTCTATACTGCGATTTTATTGCGATTCGATGTTCCAAACATATTGCTCACTACATATCTGCTGCAGAGAGACACGAGAGAGCCATGAGTTTGGATCAATCATGGAAAGAAAGGTGCTGAAGCATGTTGGCTCACTAAAAAGAATACGGAGAACAAGCTATAGGATTAATTAAAGCACTCAGAGTTTCAGCGCAGGTACAGCAGACTAGTGCTAGCTAACGCTACCTAAAAAAATATACACTGAACAAAAGTATAAATGCAACATGTAAAGTGTTGGTCCCATGTTTCATGAGCTGAAATAAAAGATCCCATAAATGTTCCATATGCACAAAAAGCTTATTTCTCTCAAATTGTGCACAAATTTGTTTACATCCTTGTTAGTGAGTATTTCTCCTTTGCAAAGATAAACCATCCACCTGACAGGTGTGGCATATCAAGAAGCTGATTAAACAGCATGATCATTACACAGGTGCACCTTGTGCTGGGGACAATACAATCGTTGAAATTGTTGCATGTTGCGTTTATAATTTTGTTCAGAATGTATATACAGTGGGGGAAAAAAGTATTTAGTCAGCCACCAATTGTGCAAGTTCTCCCACTTAAAAAGATGAGAGAGGCCTGTAATTTTCATCATAGGTACACGTCAACTATGACAGACAAAATGAGGAAAAAAAATCCAGAAAATCACATTGTAGGATTTTTAATGAATTTATTTGCAAATTATGGTGGAAAATAAGTATTTGGTCAATAACAAAAGTTTCTCAATACTTTGTTATATAACCTTTGTTAGCAATGACACAGGTCAAACGTTTTCTGTAAGTCTTCACAAGGTTTTCACACACTGTTGCTGGTATTTTGGCCCATTCCTCCATGCAGATCTCCTCTAGAGCAGTGATGTTTTGGGGCTGTCGCTGGGCAACACGGACTTTCAACTCCCTCCAAAGATTTTCTATGGGGTTGAGATCTGGAGACTGGCTAGGCCACTGCAGGACCTTGAAATGCTTCTTACGAAGCCACTCCTTCGTTGCCCGGGCGGTGTGTTTGGGATCATTGTCATGCTGAAAGACCCAGACACGTTTCATCTTCAATGCCCTTGCTGATGGAAGGAGGTTTTCACTCAAAATCTCACGATACATGGCCCCATTCATTCTTTCCTTTACACGGATCAGTCGTCCTGGTCCCTTTGCAGAAAAACAGCCCCAAAGCATGATGTTTCCACCCCCATGCTTCACAGTAGGTATGGTGTTCTTTGAATGCAACTCCGCATTCTTTGTCCTCCAAACACGACGAGTTGAGTTTTTACCAAAAAGTTATATTTTGGTTTCATCTGACCATATGACATTCTCCCAATCCTCTTCTGGATCATCCAAATGCACTCTAGCAAACTTCAGACGGGCCTGGACATGTACTGGCTTAAGCAGGGGGACACGTCTGGCACTGCAGGATTTGAGTCCCTGGCGGCGTAGTGTGTTACTGATGGTAGGCTTTGTTACTTTGGTCCCAGCTCTCTGCAGGTCATTCACTAGGTCCCTCCGTGTGGTTCTGGGATTTTTGCTCACCGTTCTTGTGATCATTTTGACCCCACGGGGTGAGATCTTGCGTGGAGCCCTAGATCGAGGGAGATTATCAGTGGTCTTGTATGTATTCCATTTCCTAATAATTGCTCCCACAGTTGATTTCTTCAAACCAAGCTGCTTACCTATTGCAGATTCAGTCTTCCCAGCCTGGTGCAGGTCTACAATTTTGTTTCTGGTGTCCTTTGACAGCTCTTTGGTCTTGGCCATAGTGGAGTTTGGAGTGTGACTGTTTGAGGTTGTGGACAGGTGTCTTTTATACTGATAAGTTCAAACAGGTGCCATTAATACAGGTAACGAGTGGAGGACAGAGGAGCCTCTTAAAGAAGAAGTTACAGGTCTGTGAGAGCCAGAAATCTTGCTTGTTTGTAGGTGACCAAATACTTATTTTCCACCATAATTTGCAAATAAATTCATAAAAAATCCTACAATGTGATTTTCTGGAAAAAATTCTCAATTTGTCTGTCATAGTTGACGTGTACCTATGATGAAAATTACAGGCCTCTCATCTTTTTAAGTGGGAGAACTTGCACAATTGGTGGCTGACTAAATACTTTTTTCCCCCACTGTATTACATATATTTTGGGGAGTCAAAGAATCAATATCTCCAATACTTCCCACGTGTGTCAAGTTGGCTGGTTGTCCTATGGCGGGTGAACCATTTTTGATACACACGGGAAACTGTTGAGCGTACAAAACCCGGCAGCATTGCAGTTCTTGACATAAACCGGTTCGCCTAGCAGAGGACCACATACCTGAATGCAAGTGAGATGGCCGTACTGAGCGGCTACATGCACTGCACTGTTTCCGTACTGGTCCACTTCGTCCAGAGAAATGGCTTGCTCTTGCATGAATTGGAGCAGCCACAGCAGAACCTTTTCCTAAAAGAGAGATCATAAACATCCAAAAGGACAAAAAAATAAAATAAAATAAAAAAGACGAAAGAAAATGGGATTCAATAGTCATACTACACAATATTAAGTGTGGATAGATATTGCGGTGACAGAAATGCTGCAGTGGTGACCATACTGCAATATACTGTATATATTTCCACACTTAAAGATGCACTACACAGAAATCGCTCCGCCATTTCCTGCTTGCTAAAATTCTGAGTTAGCTTCCTAGCCTAATTTCAATTTATATTTTACAAAACAAGCAAGTGTAGAGAATCATTACACCATCTAAACAGCTGTGAAATAACTTTTCCATAACCAAAAATATTGTATTTTCAGCTGGTGTACAAAACAGAAAGTAACTCAAAAACTAAACTTAAGCACAGGAAGCATTGAAATAGTGCACATAGAACAGATCTACCACTTCTTAGACTTGCTTTCAATAAGAATGACAGATCTATAACCCACATTTCTATGTGAATTGCTCGGGTCGCCCAAAAAGTTACATATTACAGAATTAATATTGTGTATATATATAGCTCTTATCATGTGTAATTGTTTTGTTTTTACTGTATCTATGTTGTATATACTGTATGTCTAGATTCTGTCTGTATTTTCGGTTATAGCACCAATCCACCAGGTCAAATTCCTGGTACATGTAAATGTACTTGTCGAATAAAGGTGACCGTTGCAGATTTTCCCAATGACAGGGTTATAAGATGGTGTGTGTCTCCCTCACCTGTCCATAGCGGGCTGCGTAGTGGATGAGACTGGGGTGCTCTCGGCTACAGCTCAGCTCTGCGATTGCCTCCGTCTCACTCACCATCCAGCGCACACACTCCAAATGGCCGTTCTGCACGCACACAAACACATGCAAGCACGCAAACACCCACAGGTTATTCTGTAGATCAGTTTGATGCAGACACTGTCCTGATGCTCTTTTATTGAAGACAGGGAATGAAAGAGGGTAAACGTGACTAATACAGCTAAGTATCCAAAACCCAGACTTGCACAGCCAGAGACATGGTGTCATCTTTCCCCACAGGAATATCAAGATCTTAACTAACAACCAACTCTAGTAGGCATGCGTTCCAAATAGCACCCTATTCACTATATAGTGCACTACCTTTGACCAGGGCCCATAGGGTGCCATTTAGAATTAAACCTAGACGTCTGCCTTGGTTGACATGGCAGGTGGACATGATTGGACACGGTTGATTCGCCATGTCCACAAAGTTACGTTTTCTAGAGGCCCTGACCCAACCTCTCACCCCATCACCTACCTTCACCCCGAGCCCAGCAGGTGTAAGCTGGTGGTTGTTGCGCTCGTTGAGGCAGTCCTCTCCCATGAGGGAGGTGAGGTGCTGCAGGCAGTCAGCGTGGCCCTGGGCCGCAGAGATGTGGAGCAGGTTGTTCCCCTCCTCGTCCTGGATCAGCTCCAGGTTATCAGCCGCCAGGTGAGGCTGTGGCCAGAGAACACCAGGAAAAACACTCAGTGACTTGTTGATGCAAAATGGTATTGTTCATATAGCCTACTACTATATTGTTATGGCTAGGTACAGTGAGGGAAAACGGTATTTGATCCCCTGCTGATTTTGTACGTTTGCCCACTGACAAAGACATGATCAGTCTATAATTATAATGGTAGGTTTATTTGAACAGTGAGAGACAGAATAACAACAAAAAAATCCAGAAAAACGCATGTCAAAAATGTTATACATTTATTTGCATTTTAATGAGGGAAATAAGTATTTGACCCCCTCACAATCAGAAAGATTTCTGGCTCCCAGGTGTCTTTTATACAGGTAACGAGCTGAGATTAGGAGCACACTCTTAAAGGGAGTGCTCCTAATCAGCTTGTTACCTGTATAAAAGACACCTGTCCACCGACGCAATCAATCAGATTCCAAACTCTCCACCATGGCCAAGACCAAAGAGCTCTCCAAGGATGTCAGGGAAAAGATTGTAGACCTACACAAGGCTGGAATGGGCTACAAGACCATTGCCAAGCAGCTTGGTGAGAAGGTGACAGTAGTTGGTGTGATTATTTGCAAATGGAAGAAACACCAAAGAATTGTCAATCTCCCTCGGCCTGGGGCTCCCTGCAAGATCTCACCTCGTGGAGTTGCAATGATCATGAGAACGGTGAGGAATCAGCCCAGAACTACACGGGAGGATCTTGTCAATGATCTCAAGGCAGCTGGGACCATAGTCACCAAGAAAACAATTGGTAACACACTACGCCGTGAAGGACTGAAATCCTGCAGCGCCCGCAAGGTCCCCCTGCTCACGAAAGCACATATACAGGGCCGTCTGAAGTTTGCCAATGAACATCTGAATGATTCAGAGGAGAACTGGGTGAAAGTGTTGTGGTCAGATGAGACCAAAATCAAGCTCTTTGGCATCAACTCAACTCGCCGTGTTCGGAGGAGGAGGAATGCTGCCTATGACCCCAAGAACACCATCCCCACCATCAAACATGGAGGAGGAAACATCATGCTTTGGGGGTGTTTTTCTGCTAAGGGGAAAGGACAACTTCACTGCATCAAAGGGACGATGGACGGGGCCATGTACCGTCAAATCTTGGGTGAGAACCTCCTTCCCTCAGCCAGGGCATTGAAAATGGGTTGTGGATGGGTATTCCAGCATGACAATGACCCAAAACACACGGCCAAGGCAACAAAGGAGTGGCTCAAGAAGAAGCACATTAAGGTCCTGGAGTGGCCTAGCCAGTCTCCAAACCTTAATCCCATAGAAAATCTGTGGAGGGAGCTGAAGGTTCGAGTTGCCAAACATCAGCCTCAAAACCTTAATGACTTGGAGAAGATCTGCAAAGAGCAGTGGAACAAAATCCCTCCTGAGATGTGTGCAAACCTGGTGGCCAACTACAAGAAACGTCTGACCTCTGATTGCCAACAAGGGTTTTGCCACCAAGTACTAAGTCATGTTTTGCAGAGGGGTTAAATACTTATTTCCCTCATTAAAATGCAAATCAATTTATAACATTTTTGACATGCGTTTTTCTGGATTTTTTTGTTGTTATTCTGTCTCTCACTGTTCAAGTAAACCTACCATTAAAATTATAGACTGATCATGTCTTTGTCAGTGGGCAAACGTACAAAATCAGCAGGGGATCAAATACTGTTTTCCCCCTCACTGTATATTTTCCCCATACTGTTGACTTACCAACAGAGAAATCTGCCCCTCTCGGATGATATTGATGATGTTCTGGGATTTCTTGGTCTCCTCATCACACTCTCCCTGCAGTCTTGTACTGCTCCAGGTCTTACTGTTGTCCTGCCTGGCCCCAGCGCAGCCCTGGAGGGGGGACATCATAGCCTGGCTGCTCCCAGGGGTGTCACCTCCGGTCTTGTGTGCCTGTGGCTCTGGGTAGGCCCTATTGGCTAAAGGTTTATCCACGTCCGAGGCAGAGGAACAGCTAAGTGAGCTTGGTGTGGAGTGGTCATAGCCCCCAGTTGGTGGCCGGTGATTGTCCGGGTCCAGAGATTTCAACTTCCTCATATCAGACCACTTGACGGGCGAAAGCACACAGTACTGGGTGACACTTGCAAGGCTCTCAGGGTGGGGAAGTGTTGAGGTCTTAACGCTCTGGCACCTGTCAGTGGCACTGCCACCGCCGCCCACCATCCTTTTGTCAGGGGGAACTCTGGGAAGAGTAGAGACATGTTGGCTGGATTTAATGTAAGGCACGTCCAGTATCTCATCCATGTCCAGGTCGTAGTGCTCCAGCTCCCCAAAAAGAGCTCCTCCGGTGCCCAGGCTCTTGGCTTTAAATCCCTGGCCTTCGCAGGCCGCAGGTGTTTTGTCTGAGGCCTCCTCTTTGCTGCTGCCTTCCCCATTGTGAGCCTGAGCCTTGCTGTCGCTCTCATTGTCAGAGGTCTCCGGTTGATGTTTGAGTGGCGAGACCCTCTTCACAGGTCGGAATTTGCTGTGGACGTCGGCGATGCCGGTTGGCTTGATTCCACCGCCACTATGTGACGACACACCACGGCTCCAGTTGATGGCTGGGGCTAAAGATAGGAACGTTTTTTGTTTTATTTAGGCTACCTATAGTGCTACAAAATAATAAGGGCTTCATTTTCATAATGTTTTACATTTGTATATATATATTTTTTACAATAATAGCCTAGACCGGCCACACACACACACACACACACACACCTTGTCTTTCTTCTCCCTGACCATCGTTTCTTCTGGACAGCTCTGGAATGTTCTTCAAGGATGTCACAGAATACTTTTACAGGGAAAAGACCATCAACGTTTGTTTATAAGCGCTTATTACATTGAAATATTCATTTACCCAACTGTAGCCTAGAAAGTACTTCATATAGGGGTGGTTTCCCCAGACTCAGATTAAGACTAGTCCTGGACTAAAAAGCAAATTTACTGGAGAATCTTAAATGATTTTTTGTCCAGGATTAGCCTTAATCTGTGTCCGGGAAACTGCCCCATAGACTATATTACATCCCCTGGCATAGCCAGATGGTGTGACACCATTTCTGGTACAACAACCTGAGTTTTGGACTTCTACTCACCACTGAATCATCAGTGAAGTCAATCTCATCCAAATCCAAGTACTCAGGAGCATCCATCTTCAGTCAGCATTATTCTTGAGACCCTAGTGAGACGCAACCTGTATGATAAAGCCTGATATTAGCATTCCACATTAATTTATAGCCTAAGTAAAGACAACTTTGTGATTTATAGATCTGGACTGTGTCTTAAATAGCACCCTACTCCATATTGAGTGCACTACTTTTGACCAGGGCCCATAGTGCTCTGGTCAAAAGTAGTGTACTATACAGGCAATAGGCTGCCATTTGGGACAGACCCATTGACTATAGGTCACTTCCTGCAAATCTGTGATGACCAAGTTTCTATGACCTGGAGTGGCTGGTTGAAATGGCTTGATCCAAAAGTCACCCAACAAAGCTGATCAATGTCTATTAGCTAATTCCTTTATGTGACTCATTTGGAATGTTCAACGTAATGTGATTAGCTGTGCAGTGTTTAAGGCTGACCCCATTTAGTTGACTGGTCGATTGTTTGGTCAATAGGCTGTTGGTCGACCGAGATTTCTTTAGTCCAGCAGTCGCAATGATAAAAAATGTTTCATGTTGCATAAGACACCCGTCTGATTCGCGCCCATCTCAGTGGACTAATCCATTGGTGAGGCCGCGGGGATGGCACAGTCCATCACTGTACGACATTTGATACTGAAATTGTATATGGTTATATTATGTCAAAATACGGGGCAACACTAATAAATTGAATATTATTTTGGATACGGTCGCTGTCTGCGGTTCTGAAACATAATATTCAGTGCGCCGTAGAATTGCCGCCTTTCCCTATGTTGCTATGTGCATAATAGTAAAGTTGACCAGCATATTGGGATTGAGAACAATGCGGTGGAGGCAGCAGCAGCAGAGACGAGGAAACAGCCCTTCCTTAGCCTAATTGTCTAAGAAAATTGAGGAGAGAGGAAACCAACTTACTTAGGTCTATAATCAATAGCATACCTGTTAAATGTGCCTGGCTTTATAAATCATCCATTTATAGACAGAAATAAGACAGATCTTGCATCTGTTGCCTGTTTGAGTGTTTGTTTAATAGCCTACTGATTCCATGAGCACCAAGCCTCACGCAACGGCAAAATGTTGGATTGAAAGCAATTTCATAGATTCAGCTGTTTTTAATCTGTGCTATGCAGTAATAAAGGCTTTACAATTTGTTTTCGTTAGAACAGACTGGTATTACTTATGATTTATTTTGTGTTGTTAACACTGTTGCAAACAGGCAGAAAAATATGATTGTAATCTAACAGCACCTGTTTGTCACACATAATATGGACACAGCTCTCGCTTCTACAGTGGGGGGAAAAAGTATTTAGTCAGCCACCAATTGTGCAAGTTCTCCCACTTAAAAAGATGAGAGAGGCCTGTAATTTTCATCATAGGTACACGTCAACTATGACAGACAAATTGAGAATTTTTTTTCCAGAAAATCACATTGTAGGATTTTTAATGATTTTTTTTTGCAAATTATGGTGGAAAATAAGTATTTGGTCACCTACAAACAAGCAAGATTTCTGGCTCTCACAGACCTGTAACAACGTCTTTAAGAGGCTCCTCTGTCCTCCACTCGTTACCTGTATTAATGGCACCTGTTTGAACTTGTTATCAGTATAAAAGACACCTGTCCACAACCTCAAACAGTCACACTCCAAACTCCACTATGGCCAAGACCAAAGAGCTGTCAAAGGACACCAGAAACAAAATTGTAGACCTGCACCAGGCTGGGAAGACTGAATCTGCAATAGGTAAGCAGCTTGGTTTGAAGAAATCAACTGTGGGAGCAATTATTAGGAAATGGAAGACATACAAGACCACTGATAATCTCCCTCGATCTGGGGCTCCACGCAAGATCTCACCCCGTAGGGTCAAAATGATCACAAGAACGGTGAGCAAAAATCCCAGAACCACACGGGGGGACCTAGTGAATGACCTGCAGAGAGCTGGGACCAAAGTAACAAAGCCTACCATCAGTAACACACTACGCCGCCAGGGACTCAAATCCTGCAGTGCCAGACGTGTCCCCCTGCTTAAGCCAGTACATGTCCAGGCCCGTCTGAAGTTTGCTAGAGTGCATTTGGATGATCCAGAAGAGGATTGGGAGAATGTCATATGGTCAGATGAAACCAAAATATAACTTTTTGGTAAAAACTCAACTCGTCGTGTTTGAAGGACAAAGAATGCTGAGTTGCATCCAAAGAACACCATACCTACTGTGAAGCATGGGGGTGGAAACATCATGCTTTGGGGCTGTTTTTCTGCAAAGGGACCAGGACGACTGATCTGTGTAAAGGAAAGAATGAATGTGGCCATGTATCGTGAGATTTTGAGTGAAAACCTCCTTCCATCAGCAAGGGCATTGAAGATGAAACGTGGCTGGGTCTTTCAGCATGACAATGATCCCAAACACACTGCCCGGGCAACGAAGGAGTGGCTTCGTAAGAAGCATTTCAAGGTCCTGGAGTGGCCTAGCCAGTCTCCAGATCTCAACCCCATAGAAAATCTTTGGAGGGAGTTGAAAGTCTGTGTTGCCCAGCGACAGCCCCAAAACATCACTGCTCTAGAGGAGATCTGCATGGAGGAATGGGCCAAAATACCAGCAACAGTGTGTGAAAACCTTGTGAAGACTTACAGAAAACGTTTGACCTGTGTCATTGCCAACAAAGGGTATATAACAAAGTATTGAGAAACTTTTGTTATTGACCAAATACTTATTTTCCACCATAATTTGCAAATAAATTCATTAAAAATCCTACAATGTGATTTTCTGGAATTTTTTTTCTCATTTTGTCTGTCATAGTTGATGTGTACCTATGATGAAAATTACAGGCCTCTCTCATCTTTTTAAGTGGGAGAACTTGCACAATTGGTGGCTGACTAAATACTTTTTTTCCCCACTGTATATCCTCCTTTTCCTTGATCTCCTTCTTATTGTTATTATTACAATTATTATTATGATCATCATTATAATCATAATTAATGTTGTTAATGTCATTATCATTAGTAGGCTTTGTATAGTAGCCTTGTATAACCACCATCGAGCTGTAGGCACTACATAGGCTCGGGAATAGGGTGCCATTTGGAATGCAGCTATTGAGGGAAGAATGAACAGCCGCCTTTCCTGTGGAAACTGTATGATTGCCAATATTGTGTCAGGAGCTGCATAATCTGAGAATGTAGGTCTAGAATTATAGTTCATTGGCTGTCGGGAAATCTATAAATAATAGGCTGCCTTTTCATTCGCTACAAGATTAGCCTGTTATCTAAATTAATTTAAAATGAAAATATAGGCTAGATCATGTACAAACTGAAAAGCTTTCTAAAGTCAGTAGCTAGTTAAAGCTACAATCCACCTGTGGTAAAGTCACTTCATTGGACATCATTTGGAAAGGCACACACCTGTCTATATAAAAGGTCCTACAGTTGACAGTGCATGTCAGAGCAAAAACCAAGCCATGAGGTCGAAGGAATTGTCTGTAGAGCTCCGAGACAGGATTGTGTCGAGGCACAGATCTGGGGAAGGGTACCAAAAACAAGAACACAGTGGCCTCCATCATTCTTAAATGGAAGAAGTTTGGAACCACCAAGACTCTTCCTAGAGCTGGCCGCCCGGCCAAACTGAGCAATTGGGGGAGAAGGGCCTTGGTCAGGGAGGTGACCAAGAACCCGATGGTCACTCTGACCTCTGTGGAGATGGGAGAAACTTCCAGAAGGTCAACCATCTTGGCCTGAATGCCAAGCATCACGTCTGGAGGAAACCTGGCACCATCCCTACGGTGAAGGATGGTGTTGGCAGCATCACGCTGTGGGGATGTTTTTCAGCGGCAGGGACTGGGAGACTAGTCAGGATCGAGGGAAAGATGAACGGAGCAAAGTACAGAGAGATCTTTGATGAAAACCTGCTCCAGAGCGCTCTGGACCTCAGACTGGGGCGAAGGTTCACCTTACAACAGGACAACGACCCTAAGCACATAGCCAAGACAATGCAGGAGTGGCTTCGGGACAAGTCTTTGAATGTCCTTGAGTGGCCCAGTCAGAGTCCGGACTTGAACCCGATCGAACATGAAAATAGCTATGCAGCGACGCTCCCCATCCAACCTGACAGAGCTTGAGAGGATCTGCAGAGAAGAATGGGAGAAACTCCCCAAATACAGGTCTACCAACCTTGTAGCGTCATACCCAAGCAGACGAGGCTGTAATCGCTGGTGTTACGGATAAAAAAAAAATATATATGATTGTCATAGCCAGAGGGACATGCCATTAACATTAATTCCCTTTAGTACCTACATTGTATATAACTTACAAGTAATACATATTGTAACCTGGATTCACCTGGTCAGTCTATGTCATGGAAAGAGTAGGTGTTCTTAATTTTTTGTATACTCAGTGTATGTACTATTATTATTACTTGTTACGGATACAGGTATCCTGTGTCTGTATTTGTTTTTCCTCTCCTTCTGCCCTAATCACAGGTGTCCCTTGTTTTCCTGATTGGTGGTCGTTGGTGTGTCCGACATCCGTTCGTCTACTGATTGCCGAGGTGGACCAATCAGTGGACACTCCTCTGTATTGCACCATCTGTTTCTGGTTTTACATTACCATATCACATCCCCTGGTTTTAAAAAGCCAGTCAGTTGTGTTTTCTGGAGAGACTCTTTTTGTTTGGGAGTATGGATACTGTGGTGTCTTGTTTTTTTGTGTACTCACTCATTTGCTGTTTACTCCATATGGTAACTATGTTGTTTGTTTGTTCCTGGGAAAAGGGGATTTTTAGCAAGTTGCCCTTGAACATACACTACCCGTAGGAAAACTTTGTCTAAAAACACTAGTTAGACCTGAGCGGACCACCCACTGTATTTTTGTGTAGTTAGTAGTAAGCTTAGCGGTTCTTGAGGCAGGCAAGATCAGTTTAGGGGTTTTTGACATTATTGTTTCATTCCTTGGGTCCTGCTCAGCCCCTTTTCCCCAAACCTTTACCGTGCGTTTATAATTTTAAAAAATGTGTTTGACGGTAGCTTTTTGGTTGTTGGCGTATTTTTGTTCTCACTGTTCGTTGGCAATATTCTAATTAGCATGAGTTATGTTACAGGTCTCTTTTCCATCCACCCTAGACTTAAAGCCACGGGGTTCGTAACAGCTGGCAAAGGTGCTTCAACAAAGTACTGAGTAAAGAGTCTGAATACTTATGTAAATGTGATATTTTAGTGTTTGTTTATATAAATTAGTTAAAACTTCTAAAAACATGTTTTTGCTTTGTCATTATGAGGTATTGTGTGTAGATTGATGAGGGGGAAAAAACAATTTAATCCATTTTAGAATAAGGCTGTAACGTACAAAATGTGGAAAAAGTCAAGGGGTCTGAATACTTTCCGAATACACTGTATATCAAGAATTTAAAAGATCACTGAATATGAACCCCAGATTGCGCCTTTTATACTTACATTCAATTATGTTTTTTTTTCCTTAACCCAATTAGCAACAATAAATAGCTAGTTTTATGGGCTACAAGCCTCTGATGAGTCCCCAACAATCAGATGTTCCAGGTTTCAGGGGAAATGGAAAGCAAGCCTGTGATGAAACTTCCGTTTTTGGACATTAACAAGGCGACACTCCATCTTAACTCCTCCTCCACATTTACTGGATTGGTTGAACAGTGCAGAAGAGAACCTCCCCTGACAGTTTTTCCCCCTTCTAGTCAAGACCAGTATGTAGGGCATCTAGATTCAGGCGTTTATTTTATGCCTGTTACTTTAGGTTAATGGGCTACAGATACTATACCTAGGCTAGTAGCCTGGGCAGCCGCTAATAGACGCTATGGATCTCCACTATCTATAGCGCACACTAGCGGCTGCTCAGGCTACTACGTTAGCTTGGCTAAGTCTGGTCGTCACTAGTTACCACAGCTACAAAGTCATAATCCCGGTCTATTTCTAAAATGTTGCCTCTTAAAATCGGATTTTAAACCTAACCTTAACCACACTGTTAACTGTATGCCTAACCCTAACTTTAAATTAAGACCAAAAACCTAACGTTTGTTTTTATGAATTTTTACAATATAGCCAATTTTGACTTTGTGGCTGTGGTAACTAGTAATAACCGCAAAGTCCCGCTCCTTAGCTGGAACAGCCTAAAAACACGCCACTTCGATACAGCTATGACCGAAAGCGACTTTTTCATAGCAGGTTAGCAGAGCACACGCAGCAGGTTAGGAGAATTTACGTAGCAGGTTAGGAGAATTAGGCTAAGGTTAGGAAAAAGGGTCACGGAGTGTTGCAATGTTTTTTGTCACAAAAGAGGCGGCTCCTTGTAACACGCTCCGGCATTCAACATACTTTTTTACTAGCTGAAAATTGAGACACGCCATTCCTTCCGCAGCTGCCATTCCTTCTGCAGCTGTGGGGGCAGTGTTGTCGCTTGGTTCCTTGATCTGATCTATAGGCTATTCATCAAAGTAGCCTGTTTTGCATTACTAACCAAATATAATCTCAGAGACTGTTCAAACAGTATACCAAACAACAAGAATCCACCCAAAAAGGTGATTACAGGCTATTGTAAAATGGTAGAACCTGTTGTAGACAACTAGCTAGCCATGTGCCTTTTTCACTCTGTGACCAAAACATGATTACGTTCTATTTTTAGTTGATATAGGAATGAATACACAAGCAGCGAATCAAACTGGGATCATATTTTAGGTTAGCCTAGGAAGCCGATATTGGAGATCTAGCACCCATGCACTATCGTCTCGGCTCGATGTGTATTCCCAGTAATACACTCGTGTCCCCCGTGGGGCATCATATTCCTCGTTAACTAGCTTTAAAAACGGGGAGAATGCAGAGATAAACTGGGAAAATATGCATACTTTCTTTATGAAACACTATTTTCCACCACCATGCTAGTGGCTAATGTCTAGGAATGCTACCTCCTGATGTTGCGCCTTACGTTCAGCCAGGGGTAAACAGAATGTGCGACCTGATTGGCTCAACGCGATATGCAACATCTGGGACTATCATATCTAAGCATTAGCCACTAGAAAGGTGGTGGAAATGGTATCTCGTAAAGAAAGTACACATATTTTCCCCGTTTTTCCCCCGCCTTATCAGAAAATGATGCCTTATCAGCCTGAATGGAGGATGCTTTACGTACAAGACGGTCCACGGGGACACGAGTGTATTACTGGGAATGCAAATCAAAACTAGATGATAGTGCAAATACAGAACCCACCAGATACAGAGCCCACCATCGGCTGCCTAGGCTAGTTTTCGATTACACCGGCAAGTATATGAATATTTTCCAGGGCATATTTTTTCAATTATAAAGCTGATTATTTCACATGTAGATGTGGGAAGCTAAAAAGGCTAGCTAGCTTGCTCTGTTTTTAGCCAGGCTAAAGCCAGCTACCAGGCTGCCAGCTAGCTATTACCAAGCAAGGAGTTTTGTATGGAGGTCAATGAGTGTCGATTTTGGTCAACAAAAAATGTAATGGCTTATTCGCTACGTGAGGTTTATTTGATTGAATATACGTTTTGTAATGGTTAGGTTGTTACGAGTGTACTGATATTAGTAGGTCCCATGACATCCCGGCAACTATGAGAAAAAACCCTATATATATACAGTGGGGAGAACAAGTATTTGATACACTGCCGATTTTGCAGGTTTTCCTACTTGCAAAGCATGTCTGTAATTTTTATCATAGGTACACTTCAACTGTGAGAGACGGAATCTAAAACAAAAATCCAGAAAATCACATTGTACGATTTTTAAGTAATTAATTTGCATTTTATTGCATGACATAAGTATTTGATACATCAGAAAAGCAAAACTTAATATTTGGTACAGAAACCTTTGTTTGCAATTACAGAGATCATACGTTTCCTGTAGGTCTTGACCAGGTTTGCACACACTGCAGCAGGGATTTTGGCCCACTCCTCCATACAGACCTTCTCCAGATCCTTCAGGTTTCGGGGCTGTCGCTGGGCAATACGGACTTTCAGCTCCCTCCAAAGATGTTCTATTGGGTTCAGTTCTGGAGACTGGCTAGGCCACTCCAGGACCTTGACATGCTTCTTATGGAGCCACTCCTTAGTTGCCCTGGCTGTGTGTTTCGGGTCGTTGTCATGCTGGAAGACCCAGCCACGACCCATCTTCAATGCTCTTACTGAGGGAAGGAGGTTGTTGGCCAAGATCTCGCGATACATGGCCCCTTCCATCCTCCCCTCAATACGGTGCAGTCGTCCTGTCCCCTTTGCAGAAAAGCATCCCCAATGATGTTTCCACCTCCATGCTTCACGGTTGGGATGGTGTTCTTGGGGTTGTACTCATCCTTCTTCTTCCTCCAAACACGGCGAGTGGAGTTTAGACCAAAATGCTCTATTTTTGTCTCATCAGACCACATGACCTTCTCCCATTCCTCCTCTGGATCATCCAGATGGTCATTGTCAAACTTCAGACGGGCCTGGACATGCGCTGGCTTTTAATCCATGACGGCGTAGTGTGTTACTAATGGTTTTCTTTGAGACTGTGGTTCCAGCTCTCTTCAGGTCATTGACCAGGTCCTGCCGTGTAGTTCCGGGCTGATCCCTCACCTTCCTCATGATCATTGATGCCCCACGAGGTGAGATCTTGCATGGAGCCCCAGACCGAGGGTGATTGACCGTCATCTTGAACTTCTTCCATTTTCTAATAATTGCGCCAACAGTTGTTGCCTTCTCACCAAGCTGCTTGCCTATTGTCCTGTAGCCCATCCCAGCCTTGTGCAGGTCTACAATTTTATCCCTGATGTCCTTACACAGCTCTCTGGTCTTGGCCATTGTGGAGAGGTTGGTGTCTGTTTGATTGAGTGTGTGGACAGGTGTCTTTTATACAGGTAACGAGTTCAAACAGGTGCAGTTAATACAGGTAATGAGTGGAGAACAGGAGGGCTTCTTAAAGAAAAACTAACAGGTCTGTGAGAGCCGGAATTCTTACTGGTTGGTAGGTGATCAAATACTTATGTCATGCAATAAAATGCAAATTAATTACTTAAAAATCATAGAATGTGATTTTCTGGATTTTTGTGTATCAAATACTTGTTCTCCCCACTGTAGGTGTTCCTCTTGTCCAGGTGGGAAAGGGCAGTGTGGAGCGCAATAGAGATTGCATCATATGTGGATCTGTTGGGGCAGTATGCAAATTGGAGTGGGTCTAGGGTTTCTGGGATAATGGTGCTGATGTGAGCCATGACCAGCCTTTCAAAGTACTTCATGGCTACAGACGTGAGTGCTACGGGTCGGTAGTCATTAAGGCAGGTTATCTTAGTGTCCTTGGGCACAGGGACTATGGTGGTCTGCTTGAAACATGTTGGTATTACAGACTCAGTCAGGGACATGTTGAAAATGTCAGTGAAGACACTTGCCAGTTGGTCAGCACATGCTCGGAGTACACGTCCTGGTAATCCGTCTGGCCCTGCGGCCTTGTGAATGTTGACCTGCTTAAAAAGTCTTACTCACATCGGCTACGGAGAGCGTGATCACATAGTCATCCGGAACAGCTGATGCTTTCATGCATGCTTCAGGTGTTGCTTGCCTCGAAGCGAGCATAGAAGTGATTTAGCTCATCTGGTAGGCATGTGTCACTGGGCAGCTCGCAGCTGTGCTTCCCTTTGTAGTCTGTAATAGTTTTCAAGCCCTGCCACATCCGACGAGCGTCAGAGCCGGTGTAGTACGATTTAATCTTAGTCATGTATTGACTCTTTGCCTGTTTGATGGTTCGTCGGAGGGCACAGCGGGATTTCTTATAAGCATCCGAGTTAGACTCCCGCTCCTTGAAAGCGGCAGCTCTACCCTTTAGCTCAGTGCGGATGTTGCCTATAATCCATGGCTTCTGGTTGGGGTATGTACGTACGGTCACTGTGGGGACGACGTCATCGATGCACTTATTGATGAAGCCAGTGACCGATGTGGTGTACTCCTCAATGCTATCGGAAGAATACCGGAACATATTCCAGTCTGTGCTAGCAAAACAGTCCTGTAGCTTAGCATCTGCGTCATCTGACCACTTTTTTATTAACCGAGTCACTGGTGCTTCCTGCTTTAGTTTTTGCTTATAAGCAGGAATCAGGAGGACAGAGATATGGTCAGATTTGACAAATGGAGGGCGAGGGAGAGCTTTGCAGCGTCTCTGTGTGTGGAGTCAAGATGGTCTAGAGTTGGCTGACGAAAAGTAAATGTGGACAGTTCTTCCAATATCTTCAATATGCACCTTGGAATTGGATAAGGATGCGCGCAGTTGCGTCCCAGATGTGTCCGTCTTCACTTGTAGCCTGTGAGAAAGACCCGATCACATGATGGAGAGCCCTGTGAGTGAGGTGCTACCGAGCGCGCAGCACTCAGGGAGAAGGGCACAACGGCCAATGGGTGCAAAAGGCATGTATTTTTTTTTTTTATAGCCGCATGTGCGCACTCCCTCAAATCGTTTGGAGAAAATATCCTTTCTATTTTATTCAGCTTCGTTCAATTGTATTCTTCATACTATAAAATAATGCCATGGAATTCTAAGCAAATCTTGTCTGCTAAATTAACTAGTTTAGCCCACAGCCATTTGGCATAGCCAGATCAGGACCTAACATAAGGACCACTCATAGTATGCTATTCTGTTCTTATGAAATAGACTACATTTTCTTCATATCATGCTTCTTTAGACCTGTCTAAAATTAATAATGGAAAATGTGTGAAGGTGTAGGCTATATTGCATGGATTTATTAGACTTGTTAAAATGTAGATGTTCCAAAGGTCTTCATCAGTGGCTTGTAGGCTATGTGTGGAAACCAGGAGATGCTAAATTTGTTTATGTTAATTAACCGTCAATTACCTTAAGACTGACAGTTATTTGCTTGACAATCATCGGCTGACTAAATTTAGTGACCGCCACAGCCCTAGGCGGGGGCGCTCCTGTACAGTAGGTGGCGTCAATGCACAATAACAATGGATGCCAGCCGCCGATAAACCCTACATAAGAAGGGGCGGGGGCGACAACTGTAGCTAGCAAGCCATACACCGGTAGACAGTGTCCTTACATGCTGACCAGACCGCACGCGCATCAGCGTGCGCCATCGCGCGCATGTTGATTTTTTCCTCCCACACCAGACACGATCAGGACACGCAGGTTGAAATATCAAAACGAACTCTGAACCAACTATATTAACTTGGGGACAGGTCGAAAAGCATTAAACATTTATGGCAATTTAGCTAGCTAGCTTCCTGTTGCTAGCTAATTTGTCCTGGGATATAAACTTTGGGTTGTTATTTTACCTGAAATGCACAAGGTCCTCTACTCCAACAATTAATTCACAGATAAAATGGTAAACCAAGTTCAGGCTTCCTTCAGGCTGCTTCTTCTTCTTTGGACGTTATATGTCGTTTGGCAACCAACTTTAAGATGCATTACCACCACCAACTGGACTGGAGTGTGGACCTCAGTTAATCTTTCATTCACCCACGTGGGTTTATGCTCCTAAAAACCAATGAGGAGATGGGAGAGGCAGGACTTGCAGCGTGTCGAGCGCCACAAATAGAACCAAGGTCAGCAGCAGTGTGGGTGCAATGATTGAATAACATGTGTAAATCTATTTTGCAACGCTTGTGACGCGTCCGGTCTGGTCAGCATGTTAGGGTGTGGTAGAAGTTAGGGATTTATTTGGTTTAGAATTATATTTTCATGGTAGTACAGAATTGGGCAGATCATGATTGATCGTACATTCCAGCACAGTAGGTGAAGGCATGCACTTAAATTATTATTTGTGGACCGCCATTATAATCATAGAAGAAGGAGTGTAGCCACAGTTATAAACTGTACAGCACAAGTCTCAAAGAAGTCTAAGAAACTGGACATTATTGTGGCTGCGGCAGAAAAGTTTTTGAACTTTAGGATTTTACATCTGAAGACTTGCAAAGGGTACTGGCGCCAGATGACCCACCCTCCCAGGTTCCCCTTGAGCCTGTTTTCTTTTTAACAGAAAACATTTACATTTTAGTCATTTAGCAGACGCTCTTATCCAGAGCAAATTACAGGAGCAATTAGGGTTAAGTGCCTTGCTCAAGGATTTTTCACCTAGTCGGCTCGGGGATTACAACCAGCAACCTTTCGGTTACTGGCACAACGCTCTTAACCACTAAGCTACCTGTCGAAAAGTTGTTTGATTATTTTTTGGGTAGTTTTTTGGTAGTTTGTTACGTTTTGGGGGGGAATCCTGTTTCCCGCATAGTAGGTGGTGGGATGCACATTAAATTGTGTGATCGCCAATATACTATAGAAGAAGAAGACAGTGTCATTCGCCCCCACCTTTCGGTCACTGTTTTCTGTAAACGACAGTGAGGGCAGGTACAGTCCTAGTCTGCTGTGCTAGCGGGAGGCGGAGACGACCGGTAGATAGTGTCCTTCGCCCCAGCCTATTGGGCACGGTTTTCTCTGGTACACAGCAGGCGGGGACTAGTAAGCTAGCACACAGTGTCGCTAATTAGTAAGCTAGCTAATTAGCCCCCCACACACACAAAAAAAAGCTACTAGCACATGGTGTCGCCCTAGCCTCCTGGCATTCATGGAGGAACCAATGGGGTGCTCAATGGTGGGTGTTCATGAAGGAACCAATGGGATGCTCGGGGGGGGCATTCCTGCACATGCAGGAACGCCCCGAATTGCAGGCTGCAGTTGCACACTACCAAAAGGTGTCTGCTACTCCAAAAACCCCACTCCACCCACGCACGTAGATCCAAGTAAGCGAAAACGTTTTCCTAACTTGCTACGAAAATCTCTTCGTGCCAAGTGGCGTGTTTTTAGGGAGTCCCTAGCTAGCTAGCTAGATAGCTAGCTAGATAGCTAGCTTGATGGCTGGCTGGTCCTTGGAAAACAAATAGCTAGCTAGTTACATCAAACGTTAAATGTCTAACTAGCAAGCTAATTAACATGCAGTATATAGGCAGTGAAAATTGGACATGGCGAAGAAAGCTTTCATGAGCGGGTGGGAAAAAAGGTCTGACTGCTAGTTAATTGAGGTTAGCTAGCTAGCTAAGGAGCAAGTATCACCATTCTGTGGTATGACCATCGACCCAAGCATCTCAAGGCAAGCAGGTTAGCCTTTTAGCTAACGTTAGCTAGCGAGCAGTTGGAAACGAATCAGGTCATCAAAAAGAGGGATGCAGATAGCTACACAAGTATTCAACAAACACAACGCTATCTCATATAGCTTAATATATAATATTATAAAAAATAATTGTTTTCGTTTACAATACCGTTTAGCTCAGTTAGCTAATGCCCAGGTTTTGTCTTCGACTGTTTTCTAGGCTCAGTTCCAGATTCCAGCTGTTTTTGAGGTCCCAGACTGGACCAGCGTCTCATCAGCAACATTAAAAAAGTACTTCCGTTCACGGAATTTCGGAAACGTTAAAAATAAAAGTCCCCCACTTAATAATAGAAAAGTGTCATTAACCTGTATTTATTCATGATACTGTATATGAAAAATAATTGTCTAAACATCAACAGTAATTCATATTTGTTCATATTTAAGTGACATTTGCATTAAATGTGGGTTTCAAACCATTTTCCAAAGTTCAATAAATGCCCCCAATGCAATACACTGTGTGTGAAATACATATTGGTTTACAGAGAAACAATTATTCTATGTGCCGATGTAAAAGTGGGATTTGGGAATACCCAGTAGGGTCTGTAGAATCTATACATGGTGTTATTTCATAGGAGACTCTGGTCTAAATACCCAGCAACTCTTTCTACTCCACCCACTCTATAGTGATGGGGGAAAAAAGTAATTTTTCCAACAATTGTTTACAGACAGATTATTTCACTTATAATTCACTGTATCACAATTCCAGTGGGTCAGAAGTTAACATACACTAAGTTGACTGTGACTTTAAACAGCTTGGTATATTCCAGAAAATGATGTCATGGCTTTAGAAGCTTCTGATAAGCTAATTGACATCATTTTAGTCAATTGGAGCTGTGCCTGTGGATGTATTTCAAGGCCTACCTTCAAACTCAGTGCCTCTTTGCTTGACATCATGGGAAAATCAAAAGAAATCAACCAAGACCACAGAAAACAAATTGTAGACCTCCACAAGTCTGGTTCATCCTTGGGAGCAATTTCCAAACGCCTGAAGGTACCACGTTCATCTGTACAAACAATAGTACGCAAGTATAAACACCATGGGACCACACAGCCGTCATACCGCTCAGGAAGGAGACGCGTTCTGTCTCCTAGAGATGAACGTACTTTGGTGCGAAAAGTGCAAATCAATCCCAGAACAACAGCAAAGGACCTTGTGAAGATGCTGGAGGAAACAGGTACAAATGTATCTATATCCACAGTAAAACAAGTCCTATATCGACATAACCTGAAAGGCTGCTCAGCAAGGAAGAAGCCACTGCTCGAAAACCGCCATAAAAAAGCCAGACTATGGTTTGCAACTGCACATGGGGACAAAGATCGTACTTTTTGGAGAAATGTCCTCTGGTCTGATAAAACAAAAATTGAAATGTTTAGCCATAATGACCATCGTTATGTTTGGAGGAAAAAGGGGAATGCTTGCAAGCCGAAGATCACCATCCCAACCGTGAAGCACGGGGGTGGCAGCATCATGCTGTGGGGGTGCTTTGCTGCAGGAGGGACTGGTGCACTTCACAAAATAGATGGCATCATGAGGAAGGAAAATTAGGTGGATATATTGAAGCAACATCTCAAGACATCAGTCAGGAAGTTAAAGCTTGGTCGCAAATGGGTCTTCCAAATGGACAATGACCCCAAGCATACTTCCAAAGTTGTGGCAAAATGGCTTAAGGACAACAAAGTCAAGGTATTGGAGTGGCCATCACAAAGCCCTGACCTCAATCCTATAGAAAATGTGTGGGCAGAACTGAAAAAGCGTATGCAAGCAAGGAGGCCTACAAACCTGACTCAGTTACACCAGCTCTGTCAGGAGGAATGGGCCTAAATTCACCCAACTTATTGTGGGAAGCTTGTGGAAGGCTACCCGAAACGTTTGACCCAAGTTAAACAATTTAAAGGCGATGCTACCAAATACAAATTGAGTGTATGTAAACTTCTGACCCACTGGGAATGTGATGAAATAAATAAAACCTGAAAAGAATCATTCTCTCTTCTATTATTCTGACATTTCACATTCTTAAAATAAAGTGGTGATCCTAACTGACCTAAAACAGGGAATTTTTACTAGGATTAAATGTTTGTGAAAAACTGAGTTTAAATGTATTTGGCTACGGTGTATGTAAACTTCCGACTTCAACTGTATCTGTGCGAGCGGTAATCGGATGTCCTGCTCAGTTTGAGAGGGTAAGCGTGAAGATGAGAAGGAGGACCGGAGGTAAACTTTGATAGTTTGCTACTGATATCATTTATTTTAATTAAAACAATATGTTTCATTGCCCATGGTGAAGCTATTTGTCAGAGTTATTGATCTCACAATAAGCCAGATTCGAGTAGGCCTGACTTACATAACTTACATTTGGCTACATTGAAGCGGTAGCCCTGGCACAATCCATCAGAGATGGACAGTGCATGGGTGCTGAAAGTAGACTAATTTGAGAACGCCTAATTCATTTAAACTTCTCTTCATTTTAATTCGACTTTATAAGAAGAGGGCTTTGTGTTGGAGCCTATTTCTTCCTATTTAAAGGGGAACTGCGCCTGCTGATTTGGCCTAATCTTTGGGCTTGCTCCTCAAGAAATGCTGTTGGCCATGACAGAAGCCAAACGAGAGTTGGCTTGGCGGTGTGGTTTGATGTGGGTGTTTCTTGGGTTTGTCCTTGCCACCACCAAGACACACCCATCTGTCAGAACCTTTCCCGCAGCTGTTTCCCCTCACTCAATCACAACAAATAAACCTCCTTTGTTGTTCTTTTTCTCACACATCTACACACAATACCCCATAATGACAGTGAAAACATGTTTTTAGAAATGTTAGCACATTTATTGAAAATGAAATACAGAAATATTTCATTTACCTAATTATTCACACCCGAGTCAATACATGTTAGAATCACATTTGGCAGCGATTACAGCTGTGAGTCTTTCTAGGTAAGATCTAAGAGCTTTGCACACCTGGATTGTCCAATATTTGCACATTATTCTTTTTTAAATTATTCAAGCTCTGTGAAGTTTGTTTTTGATCATTGCTAGACAGATATGTTCAAGTCTTGCCATAGATTTTCTAGATGATTTAAGTCAAAACTGTAACTAGGCCACTCAGGAACATTTAATGATGTCTTGGTAAGCAACCCCAGTGTATATTTGATCTTGTGTTTTAGGTTATTGTCCTGCTGAAAGGTGAATTTGTCTCCCAGTATCAGTTGGAAAGCAAACTGAACAAGGTTTTTCTCAGGGATTTTGCCTGTGCCTTTAGCTCTATTCTGTTTATTTTTATCCTTAAAAACTCCCCTAGTCCTTGCCGATGACAAGCATACCAATAACATGATGCAGCCACCACCACACTTGGAAAACATGAAGAGTGGTACTCAGTGATGTGTTGTGTTGGATTTGCCCCAAACATAACGCTTTGTATTCAGGACATAAATATTATTTGCCGCATGTGTTGCTGTTTTACTTTAGTGCCTTATTGCAAATAGGATGCATGTTTTGGAATATTTTTATTCTGTACAGGCTTCCTTCTTTTCACTCTGTCATTTAGGTTAGTATTGTGGAGTAACTGCAAAGTTGTTTATCCATTAAACTCTGTAACTGTTTTAAAGTCACCATTGGTCTCATGGTGAAACCCTGAGCAGTTTCCTTCCTCTCCGGCAACTGACTTAGGAAGGATGCCTGTATCTTTGTAGTGACTGGGTGTATTGATACACCATCCAAAGTGTAATTAATTACTTCACCATGCTCAAAGGGATTTTCAATGTCTGCTTTTTAAATTTGTACGCATCTACCATTTGGAAAACCTCCCTGGTCTTTGTGGTTAAATCTGCGTTTGAAATTCACTGCTCGACTACCTAACAGATAATTGTATGTGTGGGGTACAGAAATGAGATAGTCATTCAAAAATAATGTTTAAACACTATTATTGCACACTGAGTGAGTCCATGCAACTTATTATGTGACTTTTAAGCACAATTTTACTCCTGTCTAGGCTTGCCATAACAAAGGGATTGAATACTTATTGAATCAAGACATTCATCTTTTAATTTTTAATTAACTTGTAAAAATGTCTACAAACATAATTAATTTACATTTTTACATTTACGTAATTTAGCAGCCGCTCTTATCCAGAGCGACTTACAAATTGGTGCATTCACCTTATAGCCAGTGGGATAACCACTTTACAATATTTTTTATTTTATTTTTTTTTGGGGGGGGGGGGGTAGAAGGATTACTTTATCCTATCCCAGGTATTCCTTAAAGAGGTGGGGTTTCAAGTGTCTCCGGAAGGTGGTGAGTGACTCCGCTGTCCTGGCGTCGTGAGGGAGCTTGTTCCACAATTGGGGTGCCAGAGCAGCGAACAGTTTTGACTGGGCTGAGCGGGAACTGTGCTTCCGCAGAGGTAGGGGGGCCGCAGAGGTGGATGAACGCAATGCCCTCGTTTGGGTGTAGGGACTGATCAGAGCCTGAAGGTACGGAGGTGCCGTTCCCCTCACAGCTCCGTAGGCAAGCACCATGGTCTTGCACCATGGTCACTTTGACATTATGTGGTATTGTTTGTGGGCCAGTGACACAAAATCTCAATTTAATAAAATGTTTATTCAGGTTATAACACAACAAAATGTGGAAAAAGTCAAGGGGTGTGAATAGTTTCTGAAGGCACTGTACTTGTGTTGACTGGGAGGGCCTGTGACAGGGTGATACAATAGACAGCCAAGTAGTACATTGCATTTAGTTATAAAGAAAGGACAAAGCTTTTTGAAAATGCACTTCACAACCAACATTACTACTACTTGTATCTGCTTGGCTGGGTAATTGACCTACTAGTTTATCAAACAAAGTATTTTTTAATACAACTTTTCCAGAACACACATTACCGTTGTTGGTGAAGCCGTCGGTGTCATCAGGGCAGTAACTCGGGTAAAGCTCATAAAGATCGCCTATTTCTACAATTTATGTGATTTTAAACCTAACCCTAACCACACTGCTAACCTTATGCCTAAACCTAACGTTAAATTAGGACCAAAAAGCTAATTTTAGTTTTCATTAATTTTTACGATATAGCCTATTTAAATTTGTGGCTATGGTAACTAGTGGAAACCCTAATTCTATGCTTTACAGATGTAGACTGACTGTAGCTCCAGATTGGATTAGATTCGGGCTGGTGACATCATTAAGGTTTGTTGCTCCTAGTTCACTGTATTAGTCAGACTCACTCAGACATGAGTTAGCTACCACCATAACTGTAAATGTTGTAATGAGGTAGCTAGCAAGCTAGTTACGCTAACATTAGCTAAAATGTTAGCTAGCCTGCCTCGCTTTATCAAAAGATAGCTACCAACATAATAACAACAATAACGTTATCTAAGGTCGTTAGCTAAATTATACCAGAGAGGTCATTATATTCCAATATCTCTGGTTATACTCACCACCACCGGTCGTTGCACACCAAGCTAGCGTTATTGGTGCAGACTTGAGGACTGACGAACTCCAAGCAGCTATTCCTTTTTTGTTTATTTTTTATAATTCTACACCAGATGCAAACATACACATACGAACAACAACTTACAGATGCACACAAACAACGACTACATCTCATCTGCCCAGACCGGCATGCTCACACCCCCATCCCTAGTGCCTGCTTTTATGTTTTCCACATGGCCTTAAATTGTACCAATTTTAATAAATCATTCAATTTTTCCATTGTGTTAATGATGGCAGATTGATTGATTTCCAAGTTTTTAGTATATGTTTTTTGAAGATGAGTGATGAGAAGAGAATAGTCCAGCCCATTGGGTATCTCACTACACCCCCATATGCCATGTCTTGAAATATACAGACAGATGGATTAAAAGTAAGTTTACATTGTAATACTTCTGACAGACAATTTTCTAGCTCCGCCCATAACTTTTGGACGTTATAGCATTTCCAGAAAGCATGGATTATTGAGTCATTGTTAGTTTTACACTTAAGACATGACTCTGCGGTTGTGCTGTAGAATTTGTGAATTTTGTCTCTTGTATAATACATTCTATACATTAGTTTATACTGAATTAAGTGTACATTTTTGCTAACTGTAATTTCGTTAGTTATGCTCCAACATTCCCTCCATCTTGTGCCAACATCAGTTCTTTTTAAGTCATGGTTCCAATAGTTTATATGTTTTTCTAAGTGATTGCCAGTTGGATATGCTCTCTGCAAGGTTTTGTATATTTTACCTATCATTTGAACATCATTTTTTGACTCAAATTAGATTCCCTCAAGGTTGCTCTGATGTCCAAAAGATTTCAAATCCAAATTCCGTGATATGTAACTTTTAAGTTGCATGTATTTGAAAATATCTACATTGGTCAGTCCAAAATTGCTTTCTAATTCTGTCATGGAAATAAATGTATTTCCAGTTACCAAGTCATTTACGGTTTCTATGCCTTTAGTTTTCCATGTGGACCAATTTATCGGTGAATTCTGAAAAGCTATCCAAGGATTGTGTTTTTAGGGAGTGATATTGGTTCTTGTAGAGTACGTTTCATTTTCTTCCATATTAAATATGAAGTTGTTAATGTTCTTACCTTTATCCTTAGAAAATAGACCTGTAAAAGATTCTGGGGATGAGCATGCACATCTTCAATATGTACCCATTGTTCCTCTATAGTTCATTCAACTACAGCATATGTTGCAAGTAAAAGCCTTGGGTAGCGAGTTGATACAATTCCAAGTCTGGAAGGTTAAAACAACCCTCAGACTTAGGAAGATGTAAAACTTTCCTTTTTATTCTATGAATTTTATTTGGACATATAAAGTCTGTTATGACCGAGTATACTTTTTAAAATAATGTCTTTGGTGTGTTAATTAGCATTACCGAAAATAAATACAAAAACTTTGGGAGCCATGCCATTCTGAAGAGGTTTATTCTATCTGGAAGATTTATGGGAAGATTTTTCCATTTAATTAGATCTGCTTTCATTTTGTTGAGTAATGGAATAAAGTTATCTTTATATATTTGTTGTTTATTGTCACTTATTATGCATTCTATGTATACATTTTTTTTTGTGGTCCACTTAAAGGATTGCTGTAGATTGTGAGTTATTCTTTTCCCTTTTCCTATTGGCATTATTTCGTTTTTTCCACGTAAATGTTATATCCTGAAATTTTAGAGTATTCTGAAAATATTTTTAGCAATATTTTTCAATATTGGTCAGGTATATCAGGAGAACATCTGCAAATAAGTTTAGTTTATATTCATGTTTACAAATACTGATACCTGTTACGTTTGGATCCTATCAATTGCCAGTGCAAATTTGAGGGGGAAGAGGGGGCATCCCTGTCTTGTGCCCCTTTCTAAAGCAATTTCATCAGATACTGTATTATTAGTTTATATTTTTGCTTTACGACATTTATATAATATTTTTATAAAATGTATTATTTCAGCTGGAAAGTTGAAAGCTTCCAACGTTTTGAATAGAAAAGGCCATTCAAGACAGTCCCAAAAAAAAATCAGCATCAACAGGCAATATTGATAAATCTATATTTAGTTTTTTTGCGTATTGTATTAAACTGAAACATGTTCTTGTATTTGTCAGCAACTGGAATAACTGTTTGATACATGGAACTAGGAAGTACTGAACTGAGTGACATGTATGTTGTCATCTGTAAATATGGGCGCTACTTTCCGCAAAATGTTGAATACGGGAAAGCCATCCATTCCTGTTGTTTTTCTCCACGCAAATGTTTTAACAGTATCTAATATTTATTTTTTGGGTGATCTCTGTTTTTAGTGATTATTTTTTGTCTGCTGATAATTGCTTCAGGGTTGTTGAATCTAAGAAGGCAGTTTAATTCTGATTTATATAGATTTTCATAGAAGCTTTTAAAATGGTCATTAATCGCGTTGTTGTTTCTAATTACTGCATTTGTATCTTTATCTTTTAAAATTATAACTGGTTTAGCGTGTATTTGTTTTTTGAGACCTGCGAGATATTTACCAGGTTTATTTGCCATTAAGTAGTTTGCTTTATTGGCTCTCTTCAAAAAGTAAAAGGTGGTATTCCTGCTCATGTTTTTTTTATGGGCTTTTTCTAAGATAGTGATTTATTTTTCTTGAAATTGAATTTCCAAATCAGATTTTTTGCCCAAACGGTCCTTCGTGGCACATTTTTTCATCAAACTTCCTCATCAAAGTCTGGCATTCTCTGGATTTATAGTGTTATCAAGACCACTGGGAACTCTGAAAAAAACAAGGTCGAATCATGACGTTAGTGATCTTCAGGTCGGAGCTCTAGAAAGAGGCCCGAGTTCCCGACTTGAAATTCCGAGTTGGATGACCGTTCAAAACTTATTTTCCCAGTCGGAGCTTGTTTTTTCTGAGTTCCCAGTTGTCTTGAACTCACTTAAGTCTGAGATTTCCCAGTTCTGAGTTTCCAGTTGTTTTGAAAGCGGGAGAAGTCATGCTGGATTGGCAACATGGCCAATGTTGAATGTTTATCCTTTTAAGATTGGAAAAAATACCCTCTGCCCCACCTGCCCTGAATGACGGGTCACCACTGGGAGTACCTATTTCTTTGTTAACCGCTTAACACAGAATAGCCGCATGTGCGCATTCCCTCAAATCGTTTGGAGAAAATATAATTTATATTTTATTCAGCTTTGTTCAATTGTATTCTTCATACTATAAAATAATATCAAATAATGCCACTGAATTCTAAGCAAATCTTGTCTGTTAAATGAACTAGTGTAGCCCACAGCCATATGACATAGCCAGATCAGGACCTAACATAAGGACAACTCAGAGTATGCTATTAAGTTCTTCTGAAATAGACTACATTTTCTTCATATCATGTTTCTTTAGACCTGTCAAAAATAAATAATGGATTCATTGTGAAGGTGTAGGCTATATTACATGGATTTATTATTATTACTCCCCCAGAGTGTCCGGTGGGGCGGACGTACGTTCCGCTCGAGGTTCGTGACCGCCTTATTTATTGGGCTCATACATCACCCTCCTCTGGACATCCAGGTATTGGCCGGACAGTGCACTGCCTTAGCGTGAAATACTGGTGGCCAACGTTAGCTAAGGATGTGAGGGTTTATGTCTCCTCCTGCTCGGTGTGCGCCCAGTGTAAGGCGCCTAGACATTTGCCCAGGGGAAAATTACATCCCCTGCCCGTTCTACAACGACCATGGTCCCACCTCTCGGTGGATTTTGTGACCGACCTTCCCCCCTCCCAGGGGAATACCACCATTTTGGTCGTTGTGGATCGGTTTTCCAAGGCCTGTCGTCTCCTCCCAATGCCGGGTCTCCCTACTGCCCTACAGACCGCTGAGGCCCTATTTACCCACGTGTTCCGGCACTATGGGGTCCCCGAGGATATTGTGTCTGACCGAGGTCCCCAGTTCACCTCCAGAGTCTGGGGGGCGTTCATGGAACGCTTGGGGGTCTCGGTGAGACTTACCTCGGGGTACCACCCAGAGAGCAATGGGCAGGTTGAACGAGTCAACCAGGATGTGGGTAGGTTTCTGAGGTCCTATTGCCAGGGCCGGCCGGAGGAGTGGTCTAGGTATATCCCCTGGGCAGAGATGGCCCAGAACTCTCTCCGCCACTCCTCCACCAATTTAACACCTTTCCAGTGTGTTTTAGGGTATCAGCCGGTCCTGGCACCATGGCACGAGAGCCAGATCGAGGCCCCTGCGGTGGATGAGTGGATTCGGCGCTCGGAGGAGACGTGGGACGCTGCCCATGTCCATCTGCAGCGGGCCATCCGTCGACAAAAGGCGAGCGCCGATCGCCACCGCAGTGAGGGACCGGTATACGCACCGGGAGATCGAGTCTGGCTCTCGACTCGAAACCTGCCCCTCCGCTTGCCCTGCCGGAAGCTGGGTCGGCGGTTTGTGGGGCCCTTTAAAGTCCTGAGAAGATTGAACGAGGTGTGTTACAGGTTAGAACTGCCTATTGATTACAAGAATAGTAACCCCTCGTTCCATGTGTCTCTTCTCAGGCCGGTGGTAGCTGGCCCACTCCGAGAAGATGAGATAGGAGAGACCCCTCCGCCCCCTTTGGACATCGAGGGGGCCCCGGCGTACAGGGTCCGGACCATCTTGGACTCGAGGCGCCGGATGAGTGGCCTCCAGTATCTCGTGGAGTGGGAGGGGTACGGTCCGGAGGAACGGTGCTGGGTGCCTAGGAGGGACATCCTAGATCCATCCCTCCTGACTGAGTTCCACCGTGGGCATCCCACGCGCCCGGGTCCGCGTCCTCCTGGCCGTCCCCGAGGCCGGGGTCGGCGCACGGCTGGAGCCGCGCGTCAAGGGGGGGGGTACTGTCACGGATTCTGCCGAGGCTGCTCCTCCTCCTTGTTCGGGCAGGCCTCGGCATTCGCCGTCCCCGGAGTACTAGCTGCCACCGTTGAATGTTTCTATGTTTGATTGCTTTTGTCTGTCTATTACACCTGTGTCCGTTTGTGTCTGATTACGTGTTCTATAAGTTGCCTGTTTTGTATTGGTTAGGTTGTGTGTTGTTTTTCGCCTGTCCGTAGTGCTGCGTGTTTGCTCTGTTTGTTGTTTTATTGTTTTACGCACAGTTTGCGTAATTGCTCGCCTCTGTTTTTGTTGGGGCCGTTCTATGTATCTTTGCCTTGTGTTTTACAAGTAAACCTTGTTGGACTAAGCTTCGGTGTCCTGCGCCTGACTCCCACACCACATTCACCTCAGCCTTGACACCCACACATTTTCTATAGGATTGAGGTCAGGGCTTTGTGATGGCCACTCCAATACCTTGACTTTGTTGTCCTTAAGCCATTTTGCCACAACTTTGGAAGTATGCTTGGGGTCATTGTCCATTTGGAAGACCTATTTGCTACCAAGCTTAAACTTCCTGACTGATGTCTTGAGATGTTGCTTCAATATATCCACCTAATTTTCCTTCCTCATGATGCCATCTATTTTGTGAAGTGCACCAGTCCCTCCTGCAGCAAAGCACCCCCACAGCATGATGCTGCCACCCCTGTGCTTCACGGTTGGGATGTTGTTCTTCGGCTTGCAAGCGTTCCCCTTTTTTCTCCAAACATAACGATGGTCATTATGGCCAAACAGTTCAATTTTTGTTTTATCAGACCAGAGGACATTTCTCTAAAAAGTACGATCTTTGTCCCCATGTGCAGTTGCAAACCGTAGTCTGGCTTTTTTATGGCGGTTTTGGAGCAGTGGCTTCTTCCTTGCTGAGCGGCCTTTCAGGTTATGTCGATATAGGACTCATTTTACTGTGTATATAGATACTTTTGTACATGTTTCCTCCAGCATCTTTACAAGGTCCTTTGCTGTTGTTCTGGGATTGATTTGCACTTTTCGCACCAAAGTACGTTCATCTCTAGGAGACAGAATGCGTCTCCTTCCTGAGCGGTATGATGGCTGCGTGGTCCCATGGTGTTTATACTTGCGTACTATTGTTTGTACAGATGAACGTGGTATCTTCAGGCATTGAAAATTGCTCCCAAGGATGAACCAGACTTGTGGAGGTCCACAATTTGTTTTCTGAGGTCTTGGCTGATTTCTTTTGATTTTCCCATGATGTCAAGCAAAGAGGGACTGAGTTTGAAGGTAGGCCTTGCAATACATCCACAGGTACACCTCCAATTGACTCAAATTATGTAAATTAGCCTATCAGAAGCTTCTAAAGCCATGACATCATTTTCTGGAATTTTCCAAGCTGTTTAAAGGCACAGTCAACTTAGTGTATATAAACTTCTGACCCACTGGAATTGTGATACAGTGAATTATATGTGAAATAATCTGTCTGTAAACAATTGTTGGAAAAATTACTTGTGTCATGCACAAAGTTGATGTCCTATCCGACTTGCCAAAACTATAGTTGTTAAGAAGTCATTTGTGGAGTGGTTGAAAAACGAGTTTTAATTACTCCAACCTAAGTGTATGTAAACTTCTGACTTCAACTGTACCTTGAAAATAAGACATTTACTCAATTTGGTGCTTGAAAAGTTATTGTAATTACTGTAGCCAATTTATAAGTTATCCTGCTCCCTTACACACTGCTCAAAAAAATAAAGGGAACACTAAAATAACACATCCTAGATCTGAATGAATTAAATAATCTTATTAAATACTTTTTTCTTTACATAGTTGAATGTGCTGACAACAAAATCACACAAAAATTATCAATGGAAATCAAATGTATCAACCCATGGAGGTCTGGATTTGGAGTCACCCTCAAAATTAAAGTGGAAAACCACACTACAGGCTGATCCAACTTTTATGTAATGTCCTTAAAACAAGTCAAAATGAGGCTCAGTAGTGTGTGTGGCCTCCACGTGCCTGTATGACCTCCCTACAACGCCTGGGCATGCTCCTGATGAGGTGGCGGATGGTCTCCTGAGGGATCTCCTCCCAGACCTGGACTAAAGCATCCGCCAACTCCTGGACAGTCTGTGGTGCAACGTGGCGTTGGTAGATGGAGCGAGACATGATGTCCCAGATGTGCTCAATTGGATTCAGGTCTGGGGAACGGGCGGGCCAGTCCATAGCATCAATGCCTTCCTCTTGCAGGAACTGCTGACACACTCCAACCACATGAAGCCTAGCATTGTCTTGCATTAGGAGGAACCCAGGGCCAACCGCACCAGCATATGGTCTCACAAGGGGTCTGAGGATCTCATATCGGTACCTAATGGCAGTCAGGCTATCTCTGGCGAGCACATGGAGGGCTGTGCGGCCCCCCAAAGAAATGCCACCCCACACCATGACTGACCCACTGCCAAACCGGTCATGTTGGAGGATGTTGCAGGCAGCAAAAAGTTCTCCACGGCGTCTCCAGACTCTGTCACGTCTGTCACATGTGCTCAGTGTGAACCTGCTTTCATCTGTGAAGAGCACAGGGCGCCAGTGGCGAATTTGCCAATCTTGGTGTTCTCTGGCAAATACCAAACGTCCTGCACGGTGTTGGGCTGTAAGCACAACCCCCACCTGTGGACGTCGGGCCCTCATACCACCCTCATGGAGTCTGTTTCTGACCGTTTGAGCAGACACATGCACATTTGTGGCCTGCTGGAGGTCATTTTGCAGGGCTCTGGCAGTGCTCCTCCTGCTCCTCCTTGCACAAAGGCGGAGGTAGCAGTCCTGCTGCTGGGTTGTTGCCCTCCTACGGCCTCCTCCACGTCTCCTGATGTACTGGCCTGTCTCCTGGTAGCGCCTCCATGCTCTGGACACTACGCTGACATACACAGCAAACCTTCTTGCCACAGCTCGCATTGATGTGCCATCCTGGATGAGCTGCACTACCTGAGCCACTTGTGTGGGTTGTAGACTCCGTCTCATGCTACCACTAGAGTGAAAGCACCGCCAGCATTCAAAAGTGACCAAAACATCAGCCAGGAAGCATAGGAACTGAGAAGTGGTCTGGGGTCACCACCTGCAAAACCAGTCCTTTATTGGGTGTGTCTTGCTAATTGCCTATAATTTCCACCTGTTGTCTATTCCATTTGCACAACAGCATGTGAAATGTATTGTCAATCAGTGTTGCTTCCTAAGTGGACAGTTTGATTTCACAGAAGTGTGATTGACTTGGAGTTACATTGTGTTGTTTAAGTGTTCCCTTTATTTTTTTGAGCAGTGTAATTATCAGCTATACATTTATTATCCGTTTTTGAGACATTTTTGTTTGTTTCCTTCCGCTTCATTTGAAGGGTGTTGCGCTACTCTGTTGCGGTAAAACCACGTGCGGTTATTATGAGGACGACATTGAATGTTGGCTTCAACTTGGCTTTCCATACAAATCCTTCCATTAAAAAGGAACCTGGTTTTTGGTCACTTTCTCATTATAAAAATAGTGATGGTGAGATTTAAATGGTGAGATAATGCTACTGCTTTTCATGGCTTTATTATGTGTACCTGCGTAGGCCACATAGTTTACAGAAAAATCTCCATGCATGCATCCAATCTATTTAGTCAGGCAATGTCCACATTATTCTCACATATTTTAGAATGTAATAATAATTTGAATATCAATGCGTTGACAAGGCCTAAAAAATGCATTTTTCTTAAAGTGGTAATGGCTTACTTATTATTTAATTTTTTTACACGTTTTGCTATATGTACAGTTATATAAATTGTCTAGTTGTATAACATTTAAGTCCTTGAAAATTACCATGAAGGGCTTGAAAACTTCCCTGAAAGTCCTTGAAAGTGATTTGTCAATGTCTGTATGAACCCTGCTTAAAGGATGTATAGTCCTAGGCCTATGTTGTTGTATAGGTGGAGTAATGGGGATAATTTGCATATATGAACTTATATACCTCTAAGTACACATGTGGAACAGCATGAAAATCCTTTTTATTTTTGTTTCAAACCATTTTGAAATTTTGATCCCATTGGCCCCATTATTTATAGAAAGATCCATCTCTACAGCACCTACTCATTCAAGGGTTTTTGTTTATTTTGACTATGTTTTACATTGTAGAATAATAGTGAAGACATCAAAACTATGAAATAACACATATGGAATCATGTAGTAACCAAAAAGTGTTAAACAAATCAAAATATATTTTCTATTTGAGATTCTTCAAATAGCCACTCTTTGCCTTGATGACAGCTTTGCACACTAATGGCATTCTCTCAACCAGTTTCACCTGGAATGCTTTTCCAACAGTCTTGAAGGAGTTGGCTGCTTTTCCTTCACTCTGCCGTCCGACTCATCCCAAACCATCTCCATTGGGTTGAGGTCGGGGGATTGTGGAGGCCAGGTCATCTGATGCAGCACTCCATCACTCTCCTTCTTGGTAAAATATCCCTTACACAGCCTGGAGGTTTGTTGGGTCATTGTCCTGTTGAAAAACAAATGATAGTCCCACTAAGCCCAAACCAGATGGGATGGCGTATCACTGCAGAATGCTGTGGTAGCCATGCTGGTTAAGTGTGCCTTGAATTCTAAATAAATCACAGACAGTCTCACCAGCAAAGCACCCACTGTGATGAGTGTGATAGAAGGAGTCAGGCGCAGGAGGGTAATTCACCGAATACAGAGTTTATTCCGTCGTACACAATAGCGCTGGATAGCGACACACGAAAACAGGCACAGGGGAAACGATCTACCCTGACAATACACGGTACGGGATACTCCAACAATATACAGGCACAGGGGAAATATCTACCCCGGCAATACACAGTGCGAGTAGCTCCACCGAGCTACACTACTCTCACAAACAACAGTCACCCACAAAGACAAGGGGGGCAGAGGGAACACTTATACACAGACTAATGAGGGGATAAGAACCTGGTGTGTGTAATATACAAGACAAGACAAATGGAATGATGATATATGGAGCGGCAGTGGCTAGTAAGCCGGTGACAACGAACGCCGAAGCCTGCCCGAACAAGGAGGGGAGGCAGCCTCGGCGGAAGTCGTGACAGTGCCCTTGACACGCAGCTCCAGCAGCGCGCCGACCCCGGCCTCGGGGACGGCCAGGAAGACGCGGAGCAGGGCGAGCTGGATGGCGACGGTGGAAATCCTGCAACAGGGAGGGATCGAGGATATCCCTCACTGGGACCCAGCACCGTTCCTCCGGACCATACCCCTCCCACTCCACAAGGTACTGAAGGCCCCCCACCCGACGCCTCGAATCCAGGATGGAACGGACAGAGTACGCCGGGGCCCCCTCGTTGTCCAGAGGAGGTGGAGGAACCTCCAGCACCTCAGACTCCTGGAGCGGATCAACCACCACCAGCCTGAGGAGAGACACATGAAACGAGGGGTTAATACGGTAATCAGGGGGAAGTAATAACCTATAAATGACCTCGTTGATTCTCCTCAGGACTTTGAACGGCCCCACAAACCGCGGGCTCAGCTCCGGCAGGGCAGGCGGAGGGGCAGATTCCAGATCGAGAGCCAGACATGATCCCCCTGTACGAAGACCGGGGCCTCACTGCAGTGGTGGTCAGCGTTGGCCTTCTGACGACTCACGGCGTGCTGGAGGTGAATGTGGGCAGCGTCCCACGTCTCCTCCGCGAGCTGAAACCAGTCATCCACCGCAGGAGCCTCGGTCTGGCTCTGGTGCCACGGTGCCAGAACCGGTTGGTAACCTAAAACACATTGGAATGGCATTAGGTTAGTAGAGGAGTGGCGGAGAGAGCTCTGGGCATATTCTGCCCATGGCAAGAACACCGACCACTCCCCCGGCCGGTCCTGGCAGTAGGACCGCAGGAACCTACCCACATCCTGATTTACCCATTCCACCTGCCCATTTGACTCGGGGTGGAACTCAGAGGTCAGGCTGACCGAGACCCCCAGACGTTCCATAAACGCCTTCCAGACCTTGGACGTGAACTGGGGACCTTGGTCGGACACTATATCCTCTGGTACCCCGTAGTACCGGAAGACGTGAGTAAACAGGGCCTCCGCAGTTTGCAGGGCCTTGGGGAGACCGGGCAGAGGAAGGAGGCGGCAGGACTTGGAAAAGCGGTCCACAACGACCAGGATGGTGGTGTTACCTTGGGAGAGGGGAAGATCAGTCAAAAAATTAACACTTAGGTGAGACCATGGTCGTTGTGGAACTGGTAAGTAGGACCGCAGGAACGCCGAAGCCTGCCTGAACAAGGAGGGGAGGCAGCCTCGGCGGAAGTCGTGACACCCACACACCATAACATCTCCTCCTCCATGCTTTACGGTGGGAACTACACATGCGGAGATCATCCATTCACCCACACCGCGTCTCACAAAGACACAGCGGTTTGAACCAAATATCTCCAATTTGGACTCCAGACCAAAGGACACATTTCCACCGCTCTAATGTCCATTGCTCGTGTTTCTTGGCCCAAGCAGGTCTCTTCTTCTTATTGATGTCCTTTAGTGCTGGTTTCTTTGCAGCAATTCGACCATGAAGGCCTGATTCACACAGTCCCCTCTGAACAGTTGATGTTGAGATGTGTATGTTACTTGAACTGTTACTTGGGCTGCAATTTCTGAGGCTAGTAACACTAATGAACTTATCCTCTGCAGTAGAGGTAACTCTGGGTCTTCCATTCCTGTGGCGGTCCTCATGAGAGCCAGTTTCATCATAGCACTTGATGGTTTTTGCGACTGCACTTGAAGAAACTTTCAAAGTTCTTGAAATGTCAGTATTGACTGACCTTCATATCTTAAAGTAATGATGGACTGACGTTTCTCTTTGCTTATTTGAGCTGTTCTTGCCATAATATGGACTTGGTCTTTTATCAAATAGGGCTATCTTCTGTAAACCCCCCCCCCCCCCCCTATCTTGTCACAACACAACTGATTGGCTCAAACGCATTAAGAAGGAAAGAAATTCCACAAATTAACTTTTAAGACGGCACACCTGTCAACTGTAATGCGTTCCAGGTGACTACCTCATGAAGCTGGTTGAGAGAATGCCAAGAGTGTGCAAAGCTGTCATCAAGGCAAAGGGTGGCTATTTGAGGAATCTCAAATATAAAATATAATTGGATTTGTTTAACACTTTTTTGGTTACTACATGATTCCATATGTGTTACATCATAGTTTTGATGTCTTCACTATTATTCTACAATATAAAACATTGTAAAAAAGAAAGAATAACCCTTGAATGCCCTCCTGTAGCTCAGTTGGTAGAGCATGGCGCTTGCAACGCAAGGGTTGTGGGTTCGTTTCCCACAGGGGGCCAGTATGAAAAATGTATGCACTCACTAATTGGAAGTCGCTCTGGATAAGAGCATCTGCTAAATGACTAAAATGTAAATGTAAAATGAATGAGTAGGTGTGTCCAAACTTTTGACTGGTAGTGTATATCTGACATGATACTCTATTTTCGTTTCGAGCAAATCTACTTTTTTAACAACATATTGTAACAGTTTGTTTGTTTTGGTAGGCATTGAGAGCATTTTAGATATTTTTTCTTGGATATCCGTCAGCTGTTTGTTGCTCTCATTTGCATCTCCAAGTTGTTCTTTGTCTTTTTCTCTAAGGGAAGCCATGGCTTGTTGGGTTCAGGTCGCAGCGCTTCTCTACCCACAGATTGGTTCGCTGTTGTATATAATGCTCTCCCGGTTGCTAGGGGATATATTGATCTATTGATTTTAGATGTTTAATTTAAACTATGTTCTCTGTCTTCTACATATAATCACAGTGTTGTAGGTACAAAACGGAGCTACTCACTCCCCATGCATCCTATCGGTATGTGAATGCGCCTCTGCCAAAGGTGATTCTAAAGCACCTATTCCAACCGCATACTAGGGTGCTTCGGCAGGGCATGCAAACAATAGAACTTTAGCGTTTGGGGAGATGAAATGCGTTTGGGGGCGTTCTCGAAAGGTATTTGTTGCTTTTTAGGGGCAGTCGCTCTTTAAGAAATAAGAGGTATTCTTACCTGTTTGATAGATAATATTATAGGCTATGCTATCCATAGATTGACTGGTTAAGACTCACAAAAAATGGGGGGGAAAGTAAATACATTTTGTGATTATTATGCTATTTTAATGGCAATACATTCTGTTATGCAGCATAATGAAAATGTTAATTTCAAATTTGGGGGGAAGTTGCCAAAACTTTGCCAATTGGAAAACCCATTCCCCCTGGGAACACGTTTGAATCAACATTGTTTCCATGTAATTTTAATGAAATTCCGTTAATGGTTTACAGGGAGGATCTTCTGGGTGTGATTTTCAATGTGGGTCCTGATTTTTGTTACACATCCATGGGCTTATCAACACTAAAGATAACAATTATATCATTAATATAAGATTCCTTTCTGAAAAACAATGGCAACACTAGCTATACTCTCTTGGAATTTGAAAGGGCTAAATGTTCCTATTAAAAGTTTCAGCTGTCTTGATATCCTAGCAAGACACCATATTGATATAGCAATGTTCCAAGAAACCCACCTGCTCCAAAAGGCTGCACATAGAATAGAGAACCATTTGTACAAACTGGCTGCTTTTTCATCAATCCCAAACAAAACTAAAGGTGTAATCATAATGATACATAAGAAACTCAAACACCCCATCTTGGGTAAAGGAGAAGACCAAGAAGGCAGAATCACTTTCCTTAAATGTATCCATAATGGAAAGAAAATTCCCTTTATTCATGTATACGCTCCAAATTCATATGATCCTATGACTTTTGATTTTCTGAACAGCATATTATTAAAATTAACTGAATTCCATCTGGTTATTGGGACAGACATGAATGCCATTTTGGACATGAGAGACAAATCTAATAAGACCAACTACAATCCACACGCAACCAAGCATATACTCTCCGATTTCTACCTCATTGATGCCTGGCGAGCACATAATCCTAAAGCAAAAGAGTACACTTTCTACTCAAAAAGGCATAAAAAATTCTCATGAATCGATGTCATACTATGATCTACACCTCTATTTTCTTTAATCAAGAAAACAGAAATTCGACATATGAGCTTGTCTGACACTGCCTACTGCTAACTTCAAATCTTAGAAACTACTAAAAGAGCCAGAAGATGGTGTTTCAGTGTTTCATTACTACAAAATCCTACATTCTGTGATCAATTTGAAATGGAACAAAATGAGTATATAATGATCAATAGAAATTCAGTCAATGACCCCCGGATTCTATGGGATGCCATCAAAGGTTTTATAAAAAATAATGCAACTGCATTTGGATTGAATAAATCACATTTTTACATTAATACATTTTTATAATTTAGCAGACGCTCTTATCCAGAGCGACTTACAGTTAGTGATTGCATACATTATTATTTAATTTTTCATACTGGCCCCCCGTGGGAATCGAACCCACAACCCTGGCGTTGCAAACGCCACGCTCTACCAACTGTACTACATCCCTGCCGGCCATTCCCTCCCCGCCATTCCCTCAGCTAGCACTGCGATGCAGTGCCTTAGACCACTGCGCCACTCGGGAGGGCAATTAAATCAATTAAATCACAATTAAAGATGTCAGAATTGGAAATGTTGTTAACCTTTTGACGCGTAAGTTCTAAATATTAATAACGGCCCTTACAGCGTGAGTTCTTTTTGCATGAGGTACCAGAATTCTATGCTGCTGTTCTAGAATTTGATTGTTGCATTTTGCCGCTATTCTCTGCACCACTCACTGCATTAAGACCATTTTCTGCTTCATATTAGGCTTTACAAAACTGTATTTTTTAACCACTCAATCTCTTATCCTTTCTGCCTATAGTAGTAGCAGTGAGTATCTATAGTATTATTGATAATTATATAATTATTATTATCATCTATATAACATGTATTATTATCTGAAAGAGGCTTTGGTATTAGCCTGTCTGAGCGGCTGCACGTGTTAGACAGGGTGGGAAACCTGAGGTGCTAAGTCCGGTGTATTTGATACAATAGTGGCGAACAAACAAAGTGAGAGTGGGGTATGCACATCAGTGGAGGCTTCTCAGAGGAGGAAGGGGAGGACCATCCTCCTCAGTGAATTTCATAAAATCTTGTTTTATTGTTTAACCCTCCCGTTGTCCTAGGGTCAAAATGACCCGCCACTGTGTTGAACCAACTTTATTAAATTTTTATATTTTGGGGATCATTTGTGAGAAGGAGGCAGTGAGACTTTAAAGAAAGTATCACTGTCTCCTTCTCACAAATGATCCAAAAAATATAAAAATTAAATAAAGTTGGTTCAACACAGTGGCGGGTCATTTTGACCCTAGGACAACGGGAGGGTTAAATGTAATTGTTTTAAATGGAAAGAGAAGAGTAATCATGTGGTTCTATCTCAAAAGTGCAGTGATGTTTTCTATTATTTGAGCATTATTATGTTTTGAAATCCTTGTCTACCTGTAAAGTAAAACATAATTTTAGATAAAACTATACTAAATATAATCACGTCACCAAATAACTGACTATAACACACTATTTTGCAAAGAAGGTCTACAGTAGCCTCAACAGCACTCTGTAGGGTAGCACCATGGTGTAGACGGAGGACAGCTAGCTTCCGTCCTCCTCTGTGTACATTGAGTTCAATACAAAACCTAGGAGGCTCATGGTTCTCACCCCCTTCCATATAACTTACACAGTAATTATGACAACTTCCGGAGGACGTCCTCCAGCCTATCAGAGCTATTGCAGCATGTACTGACATGTTGTCCACCCAATCAAAGGATCAGATAATTAATCTAGTAATGAAAGCATAAGCTACAGCTAGCTAGCACTGCAGTGTATAACATGTGGTGAGTAGTTGACTCAAAGAGAGAGAAAGACAATAGTTGAACACTTTTGAACAAATTAATTTCTTCCAAAATGAAGGAGAAGCAAGAGAGAAATAGAGAGAGAGATTGTCATTTTTTTTCCAGTTTCACTTACTTAGCTAGCAAATGCAGCTAGCTAGTTTAACCTACTGAAACACTCAGCTCAAACAGAGGGATGCTATGTTGGCTAGCTGGCTATGACTTTCCAACACAACACTGGAACTCTTCCAAGTCAAGGTAAGCTTTTGGTATTACTAATTTATTGCCACCGGGGCCCGCCGGTTTAACTGCTTACAGTGACTGTACACTTGTTGTTGTACACAATGTTACTGCATGATTGTAGCGGGTTGACTAACGCCTAAGTTCTATTAGCTTTGCTGACTATGGCGTTACTTTAGCTAATATGGTGACGACGATGTAGGCTGTGTGCAGCGGTTTGGCTTGATTTCGCCTGGTCACAGGCAAGACTGTGCAAGGCTATATTGAATGTCACTGTCTGTCCATGTCTGTCGCCTCAAATCTTTCTCTCGACCTGTGTGCACCTACGTTGTAAACTTACATTCATAGACTAGGTTGGAGCAACCTCATGATGGGTATAGGGAAAATTTGAGTATCATGTAGTAGCCTAAACCTATCGCTGTTACATTGAACTGGGTGAATGGAATATGAATGAGAGTCATCCAATATGCTGTAAAAGAAATAAGGCCATGCTCATGAAAAAAAAAAAAATTGTCCTCATCTTAAATGGCACTGACCGCCACTGATGCGCATATATTACGTATGCCGACCATGGCTAAGGGAAACGATGGCATCCTAAATACTTTTAGTTCATTTTAAAAAATGTATTTAATTTATTCTCCCCTGGAAATACTAGGCTACAGCGGTGCCTACATTTTATCATCAGGTCAATATATTATCACCACTGGACAAGTAGTCTACAGATGCCTGCCTCATCGCCAAGCGAGGAAGACATTTCAGAATCAAATGCGGTGAGTATTATGGCTTAGATAGGTTTTAGCCTGGTCGAGGCGGAGGAGAATGAGAACAGGGTGGTGGATCAAGTCATGTAAGCAACAAAGTGAGGTAGTTCATGCGGATGATCAGATTGAATGGGGTGTGCGTGTAATCAGCTATATTGTATGCAGAGACCACGGCATGAGTGAAGCGAGGTTGTAGATATAATGGGTTATCGTAAACTATGGACCTAGACAAGATTATCTAGGTTTATGCTTTGGCGTCATCTATGGGCTGAATGTTACGTGAGTGGACCAGTTATCGATCTCCTTCCAAAACATGGTAACATTTTGTCACGGACGTTGAAGGACGGGTCAGACCAAGGCGCAGCGTGAAATGCATACATGTTTATTTTAGAAAATAAACACACGAACAAAAACAACAAGACAACGTAACGTGATGTCCTCAGGCTAAACACCATACAAGCCTATACACAGAACAAGATCCCACAACTAATGAGTGCCAACAGGCTACTTAAGTATGATCACCAATCAGAGACAACAAGCGACAGCTGCCTCTGATTGGGAATCACACCCGGCCAAACATAGACACACAACACCTAGAATGTAAACATAGAAATAATAACATAGATCTCCACACCCTGACTCAACATACAAGAGTTCCATAAGTCAGGGCGTGACACATTTGTATAAACTTCAAGTATTACTGAGTACAACACCCCCTCCCCCCTAAAATGGCTTCACCCAAATCTGGCAACCCTGTTTAGCTTTCGCACTACGGCTAGGCTAGGCAGTAGGCTTGTATTTGAGGTGATAATCTGTGAGGTGATAACATTTTACTTGCTTTGTGATTTGTCAAAAACTGTAAATGACTTGTCAAGTCATGCGCTCCGGTTCTTGTATACACTGTAACAAGCACATCGAAGATTTGTAATGTGCTGAAAAGTGGCCAAACTAAGTTGATATTTTTCGGGCAATGGGCGCAGCCATCTTTGACTTTAACTTTGTTTATTTGTGTTTTATAGTGAATGGCATTCTGGGATTAGGCAGTTTCGCTTGTCAAACATAAACAAACATGGCTGCCATCACAAAGAATTTAGCCGCTGTTAGCTTAGCTGACACGTATTTATTTTCTAAACATTATTACATTTCTCCCTTGTGCTCACCAGAGATGTGGTACATTGTAAAGAAGTCTAGCTGTTTTGTTGCTAACTTATGTTTTGTGTTTTGTCAGCGCAACCTGTTATTTAGACTGGTTTATGGAATGAGTTTGGCTCTGGATGTGTTCTCTGTGATGCTTGGATGATGAAGTTTGCGTTTCTCTTTTTAAATAAAAGGTGAAATTCCGGAATACAGTTTTGAAGTCCTTTATTTCCCATCAGTACAAAACATTGTTTAGATGATTTTCAAACAACAATGCTGTTTAGACACGTTTGTTGCATTATACATTCTGTTGCTACTGTTCCAATCACATATTTGCGATGGTACGCTGAGGGGACCTTGTAGTTACATGTAACAAGGTCATATTTTGGCTGCCTATGTCAATCTACTATCCCACATTAGGCCTACTCATCTTGGTGGCTGATGAAAAGTAAATGTGCACAGTTCTTCCAATATCTTCAATGTGCGCCTCAGAATTGGATATGGACGCGGTGCAGTTGCGTCCCCAACGTGTCTGTCTTCACTTGCAGCCTGTGAGAAAGATCTGATCACATGACGGGCATTGGCTAATAGGAACTGAGCTATCTGTGAGAGGTGCTTCAGAGCACACAGCCGGGAGAAGGGAATTATAATTCTTTTATTCAGCCCAAGGGCACAAAGGCCACTGGCCGCAAAAGGTATTTAATTTTTTAGGGGGCATTACGGCCACACAAAGGGGATGCCGCCGGGAAATTCGAGGCATTATCAAGTACTTGTCAAAGTGTGAATGAGAGAATGATGAAATGTGTGCAGCCTGCGCAAATAACAAAGCAGAGCTCATGCCTTTCATGCAACTTTTTTTGAATCATCATTAGTCGCATCATGCAGCCTTAGAATGTGTTAAAAATCAAAACATATAGCCCAACGTTTGTATCACAACTAAAGTTGCATAAATATCTCTAAATTAAGCATATAGCCAGATCAGTGCCTAACATAAGGCCAACTCAGAGTATGCTATTCTGTTCTTCTGAAATAGACTACATTTTCTTCATGTCATGTTTCTTTAGACCTGTCTAAAATAAATAACGGATTTATTGTGATGGTGGTGTAGGCTATATTACAAGGATTTATTAGACTTTTTTAAATGTAGATGTTCCAAAGGTCTGCATCAGTGGCTTGTAGGCTATGTGTGGAAGCCAGGAGACGCTAAATGTGTTTATGTTCATTAATGGTCAATGACCGTGAGACCGGCAGTTATTTGCTTGACAATCACTGGCTGACAAAATTTAATGACCAACACTAGGTACACCATTCCATTCCTCTGCACCAGTGTTAAGGAAATAGCCTTTTCCAGCCATGCTCCTATAGCCAGCGGTCTGATATTGGCAACACTGGCTCTGGTGTGATGGCTATGAGAGTCTCTAATGAAATTAAAATAACCAGACAGGTATCTGGGGGCAAGGTCACGTATAACTTTAAAAACCATCAACAGTTTGATCTGCACTACCCGTGATCAACTGGAAGCCAGTTCAGTTCCCTCAAATGATTTGGACAAATGTGCGTCCTAGGGCTGAGCTTGAGTATAATTCTCATTAGTTTGTTTTGGGCCGTTTGAAGTTTGTACTTCAGATTTTTGGTTTTACCACTGAACCATGGGATACAAGCGTAGTCATAGCGGCACTGCATCAGAGATGTTGCCAGGGTCCTCATAGTCTCTGTATGCAGGAACTTGGCTACCCTTGCCAGGAACTTTGTCCTGGAGTGAACCTTCTCAATGACCTTCAGAGCCATGAGTTCAGCTGTCATGTGTTGGTCCAGTTTACATCCCATGTATGTAACAGAGTGGTTTTCCTTCACTGCTACACCATTACACTTGACTAAGAAGTTGGAAGAGTTTCTCACTTTGCGTTTGGAACCGAACAGGATAGATTCTGACTTGCCTAAATGCAGAGACAGTTTGTTGTCAGATAACTACTTACTGACTTTAGTCAGTTCACTGCTTAGGGTCTTTACAATGGTCTCCTTATTCTTATATGATACCAAGAGGGCAGAATCATCCTCATATTGGAACAAAGGGCATGAACAGGCAGAATCCATGTAATTTATGTAGAGCAAAAAAAGCAAAGGTACCAAAATGGTTCCCTGGGGGACACCACAGTTTATCTCCTTAGCATCAGACAGTTTCCACCCACATACACCCTTTGGACCCTATCAGTTAGGTATGACGTCACCCATAATAAGGAGTTGGTGCAAAAACCAATTGCTTTCAGTTGGTACAACAAAATATCCATGGTTCACAGTATCAAATGCTTTTTGTAGGTCAAGCATGACCATACCACAGAAGTTGCCCTTGTCAATTTCTTGCTTGATAAATCTGTCAAGTACAGTAAACAAGTGTCGGTAGAACAGGATTGTCTAAAACCAGACTGAAGGTCATATAAAATGTAATGGTCATCAATGTACTTTATGATCATGATTTATGATAATATCAATTATATATATAAAGAGATTTTTTTAAATAAAACAAATGACATCATCAAGAGATTTATTTGCACATATTTAGACCCATTTACAAGCCAGTCTATTTAAATCCTTTCAGGCTACCCCAGCCAAAACCTAGGCAGCACAGAGGGCAACTAACAAAACAGAAAAAGTAGAATTGGTGCTGGATGCAACAGTGTAATTTGTGTAACTATATGGATTATAATTTCAGTTTGTTACACCTGAATGCCGCTTACAGATTGAATATGGTCCTTTTCCTTTTGTTCAAAGAGAAGTTTGCCATAACAACCACTTGTTTACATAGATTATACTATTTAAATGCATGCAATTGGCACTGATAATCGTAAATAAACTCAAACTAAAAGAAAACTATCTAGAAGAGGATAATGGAACTTCAAAACTGTACTTCCGGTACTCCGGAGGAAGATGATAAAGTCTAAATGGAATCCTTGGGACGTCCCAAGCATTCTATGTTAGCACAAACGGGAGGAAAATAGCTGGCTACGATTCGTCAACTCCCCATGTCAGAAGAAGCCTTTGTGCTTTGCAAACCAGTCTAGATTAGCGTTAAAGCAGCAGCATTAACATCCCGGCAGCAACATTAAGACTTCCGGTTTTCCGATTTCACCTTCAAAATAATAGTCTGCGGTAAAACGCTATGTGTATGATACGAAATCAATTATTTTTGCAGCTTTGCATTGTGCATAATGTAAAAATGGTGTCACGAAATTATAACTACATCGGGGGGAAATCTAAACTAAAGAGAATTACTACTTTATATAAGATAAATAATATTTTAGGTGGAGCATATTGAGAAATGGTTGGAGCTTAAGTAAATGAATGTAAAGAGCATAATATTCTACAGACCCTACTGATCTAGCACTAGAGTCTATATATGGTGCTATTTCACAGGGGACTTCAGGTCTAAATACCCAGCAACACTTTCTACTCCACCCATTCCATTGGTCCCAATACAACACTGTAGGCCTATAAACTACATATTGGCTTATAGAGAGAACTATTCTATGTGCCAATGTAAAAGTGGGTTGGGAATACTCAGTAGTGTCTGTAGAAGCTATATATGGTGTCATTTCATGGAAGACTGAGGTCTAAATACACAGCAACACATTCTACTCCACCCATTCCATTCACTGCAATGCAATACACGATAGGCCTGTAAATTACATATTGGCTTTTAGAAAAACAAAATATTCTAGGTGCCGAAGTAAAAGTGGGGTTAGAATTACTCAGTAGGATCTGTAGAGGTAAGTGGTAAGTAAGCCTGGTTTAGTGGTAAGCCTGAACCCTCCAATATTTGCCTCATCTGACAAAACACACTTCAGTGTATCCTCACTTATTTTGATGTCAAGCTCTCCAGTCACATGCTGCTCATCTGATTCAGTTTTCATCTGATAAACCTCTACCACCACCTTCTGTCTCTAAGTGGTTGTAGGGTCATTCCACGAAATTAGTGCCTTTGATATTTTAAGTAGAAATTGTGCACCAATATTGAAATTTAAAAGCCTGTTATATTAGATGAAGTGCCATTTAATATAGTCCAGATGGAGAATTAAATAAATCTGATTTTGAATACGAAAAAAGTACTGCTAAAGTGCCAATATTCAGCATTTTTACATGTCCCTCCGCCAACCCTGTGTCACTTCTAAGAAGATTTTAACCCACTTAATCCCCAAAAATGTCTTTAAGTTTCACCATCATTGTAAAGCCCAAGTTATTTTGTTGCTTTGACAAAGTCATTTCTGAAGATTATTATTCATTTCATATGATTAATGATTAATTTACGTCTAACCCTCATTTTAAGGTGAACCCTTTTACATGAACTGAACTCTCGTTTTAAAATTGTGAAATTATTCCTTTTAAAATATTTATTTCAAAACAAACATTGAACATCTAATAGTCAAATCATAGGTGATCTGGTTCTACTCTTTTTGGCCATTTTCTGGTGTTTTGTGGTGGAAAACTGAGCGGGTCGGGCATAACATGTTAACCCTGTTACCCATAGATAGACAGGGTAGTCATTTTTCAACAATAAAAATGTTTTAGTGAAGTTTGCTTTCAATTGCCACTTCCTGTTGCACACAGCAAGCTTCCATTCCCCCTGTCTCAAGAGGATTTATGGCTGATTTAAGAACAAATCGTCAACCCTGTTACTATATTTGGCACTTGGAACAAATTCTTATTTACAATGACGACCTGTCCAACACTGTTTTTCTGCAAAGGGACCAGGACGACTGATCCGTGTAAAGGAAAGAATGAATGGGGCCATATATCGTGAGATTTTGAGTGAAAACCTCCTTCCATTAGCAAGGGCATTGAAGACGAAACGTGGCTGGGTCTTTCAGCATGACAATGATCCCAAACACACCGCCCGGGCAACAAAGGAGTGGCTTCGTAAGAAGCATTTCAAGGTCCTGGAGTGGACTAGCCAGTCTCCAGATCTCAACCCCATAGAAAATCTTTGGAGGGAGTTGGAAGTCTGTGTTGCCCAGCGACAGCTCCAAAACATCACTGCTCTAGAGGAGATCTGCATGGAGGAATGGGCCAAAATACCAGCAACAGTGTGTGAAAACCTTGTGAAGACTTACAGAAAACGTTTGACCTGTGTCATTGCCAACAAAGGGTATATAACAAAGTATTGAGAAACTTTTGTTATTGACCAAATACTTATTTTCCACCATAATTTGCAAATAAATTCATAAAAAATCCTACAATGTGATTTTCTGGAAAATTTTTTCTTCATTTTGTCTGTCATAGTTGACGTGTACCTATGATGAAAATTACAGGCCTCTCTCATCTTTTTAAGTGGGAGAACTTGCACAAATGGTGGCTGACTAAATACTTTTTTTCCCCACTGTACACGTGTGAACAACAGGCCATAGAGATAGATAGAGGACTCATCTTTGTATCTGTGCCATTATAGCGACTGTGAAAGCACGGGCAGCGCCGTTGAGGCTCTCCATTTTAAAGTAGCCCATTTTCTTCTTCATTGGCTGATTGCTCCCAACTCATAGGAATCCCCACCCAGTTGACTACTTTTAAATGGTGGAAGGCCTCAATGGCCATGTCCATGCTAAAATTGGTTATACCATGGTGAGTCATCTATCTCTATGACAACTGGCACAACTACGATATAAGTGTTTTTTTTTTTCAAAGTTGCCAAAATGCCACGTGAGTCCACTTATATCAGTGCATTCGTAACCACCTAAGATTACGAAACGTCTATTCGATCAAATAAGCCTCACGTAGCTAATAGCTATTCAATGTTTTGTTGACCAAATTCGACACTCTCGTTGACCTCCATACAAAAATCCTTACTTCGCGTGCTTATTTTCGTGGACAGATTTTAGGCAGAGTAAAACCTTTCGCTTTGCCTCTTCCTCTCTGCTGAAACTCCTATGCTAATATTGGTTGTATTCCCAATGTGCTTTCCCCTTCTCAGACGTTGTATGCGTCAACCAATGGTTGCGTGCCACGTCATTGACTGTGTCATCGACTGACAGATTGCTAAAGCATAATAATAATAATAATAATAATAATAATAATAATAATAATAATAATAATAATAATAATATATTTGATTTGTAACGCACTTTTCAAAACCCCAAAGTGCCACAAAAAATAAATACAAATAAACATCAAATCAATACAAAACACATAACACAGCACATAAAGACACAAAAGGCCTAGAATGGCTAGAGAGAAGTCAGCTAAGACATATGCAACATTAGGCCTACACTTTAAAAGCCTCTTGAAATAGGTGGGTCTTATAGTCCTACTCCAGTCTCCTTTTCATCTCATTTAACACCTGATTTACTTGACAAAAGGCACATCTCAATAGGTGGTCCACGTCCGACATGACATGGCACACGTGGAGGGGGTGGTCCTTTCCTCTTTTGTTCTCTATTGCTCCTCTATTGTTCCTCAAGCAAGGGGGTAGGCCGATGACATCACAAAAACCCTATTTTGCTCAAAACATGTTTTACCCTTTAGTGTGTGTACTTTACTCTATTTATACTTGGGATATCGTTTTTCAACAGGAAAAGTTCAATAATCACTGGAGGACGTCTTTAAGCCTGGTTTTAAAACCAGCTATCAGCAGCTCTGACATGAGATGGCAGGACATTCCAAAGGCGTGGGACAGTAGAGGCAAAGGTTCTGTCGCCCATGGTGCGAAGCCTGGTCTTTGGGACCATCAGGAGGCCCGAGTCGAAGGAATGTAGGGAGCGACCTGGGCAGCGGGGCTGGAGGAGCTGTGAGAGGTAGGAGGGGGCAGAGTCATGTAGGGCCTTGAACGTGAGGAGTAGCACTTTGAGGTCTATCCTCTCCTTCATGGGGAGCCAATGCAGGTCCTGGAGGATGGGTGTGATGTGGTGAAGGGAGGGGGTGGATGTGAGGAGGTGGGCAGCTGAGTATTGGACATGTTGGAGTCTGTTAACTAGGTGGGAGGGGAGACCATACAGGAGGATATTGCAATAAGACAAACGACAGGATATGAAAGCATGGATAAGTCTTTCAGCATCTGTGAAGGAGAGGAACGGGCGGATCCTGGCAATGTTTTTTTAGATGGAAGAAGGAGAGCCATCTGGTGTTATTAATGTGGGATTCAAACTACCCAGTCCATGTAGCCTAACTCTCACACTCACACATGCACATATACACATAATCAAACATGACTTTTCTTGTATACTGAGTGTATCATGTACATTTATAATTAGTATGCTCTGTTTAACTGATTGAACAAACTTTTTTTGTATTGGTTTTTGTGGTGTGGTTTTCATATAAGCCCTTTTGGCTTTCCAACCTCATCTGCACAACTTTTTTATCTGTACTGTTTTGTCTTTCACTTGTTTTCTTTGGTGCGAATAAATAAAACCTTAAAAAATGATAGTGAGGAGTCCATGACAACGCCTAGGTTTTTAACATTGGGGGAGGCATTGACTGTGGCCTCCTCAATGGTCAAACATAATTGACATTTGACATTTTAGTCATTTAGCAGATGCTCTTATCCAGAGCGACTTACAGTTAGTGCATTCATCTTAAGATAGCTAGGTGGGACAACCACATATCACAGGCATAGAAAGTACATTTTCCCTCAATAAAGTAGTTATCAGTAGAGTCAGAGCTAGAAGGGGGTGGGGGGTCGAGGAGGATTATTTAATATACATAGACATGGAATCACTGGCAACTTTAATAATGGAATACTAGTCACTTTAAAAATGTTTACATACTGGTTTACTCATCTCATATGTGTATACTGTATTCTATCCTACTGTATTATTTAGTCAATGCCACTCCAACATTGCTCGTCCTAATATTTATATATTTCTTAATTCCATTACTTTACTTTTAGATTTGTGTTGTTGTGAATTGTTAGATACTACCGCACTGTTGGAGCTAGGAACACAAGCATTTCGCTATACCCTTAATAACATCTGCTAAATATGTGTATGTGACCAATACATTTTATATTATTTTATTTTGATTTAAGTGGAGTGTGCGGAGGAGCGGGGTGACATGAGAGAACTTGGGAAGGTTGAAAACCAGGCGGGCTGCAGCATTCTGGATAAGTTGCAGGGGTTTGATGGCACAAGCGGGGAGCCCAGCCAACAGCGAGTTGCAGTAGTCCAGACGGGAGACAAGTGCCTGGATTAGAACCTGCGCCGCTTCCTGTAAGAGAAGAAGGTGTCAGAGCACCTTACCGATCACTGCACCTGTACACAGCCCATCTGAAATTAGCCCACCCAACTTCCTCATCCCTATATTGTTATTTATTTTGCTCTTTTGCACCCCAGTATCTCTATTTTCACATAATCTCTTGCACATCTAGCATTCCAGTGTTAATACTAATTGTAATTATTTTGCACTATAGCCTATTTATTGCCTTACCTCCATAACTTGCTACATTTGCACACACTGTATATATATTTTCTGTTGTATTTTTTGACTTTATGTTTTTTTACCCCATATGTAACTCTGTGTTGTTGTTTTTATCGCACTGCTTTGCTTTATCTTGGCCAGGTTGCAGTTGTAAATGAGAACTTGTTCTCAACTGGCTTACCTGGTTAAATAAAGGTGAAATAAAATAAAATAAAATAAAAAATGAGGTAGGGTTGTACTCTACGGATGTTGTAGAGCATGAACCTGCAGGAACGAGTCACTGCTTTGATGATTGCAGAGAACGACAGGGTGTTGACCAGAATCAAGCCAAGGTTCTTTGCACTCTGGGAGGGCATATGTTTAAGCATATGTTGCAGAACAGTGATTAAAATACAGTATATCTTAAGGGCGGCTAGCCATAAGTGACAAGTGAGTTGACAAGCCACTGACAGAGTTGACAACAGATACTCAAAACAGACATACTTTTGCCTCTAAAAATACAAGTACAATACAAATTCATTTGAAAATCCCCAATAAAAACATAACCATTCTATTAGAACTTTCAGCACTTTGATGGAGTTGACGTTAGACAAAAATGTACAGAGTTGCCAAAATATATATTTGTAGCATTTATTTTTCTCCCTCAGTTGCTTTATACCTCTAAAACCTAATTAAATGTAACATATTTTAACCAAAATTCATATTCTACCAGGCAGATGGAGTTGACAGTTTATGGTTGTGACCGTGGTGATTCCAATATTGTTTGTTTAAATCGATCAAAAGTAGAGAACTTTACTGGCCATGAGTGGTCTTGTTGCACTATATCAGAGAGAACGAGGTGAAGCGAGAGGATTTACTCCGCCCAAAATCTGTCAATGTGAGATAAGCAGACCAAGTGGGGATTTTTTCTATGTAGGTCTTTGAGAGAGTGTCACATTATGTGAGGCTTTTTGATTGAATACACGTTTCATAATGTTAAGGCTGTTACAAATGTACTGATATGCAGGTAAGTGGATGCACATGGCATTCCGGCAACTGAGAAAAATAACTTAGTTGTGCCTCTTGTTCACATCTTGCCCTCTCATTGGCTAGAATGGTCCCAACTGATCTCGCCTCCTCCTGCCTGCCTGCCATCTTTGAGGACATGTATTTCCATTGTTAGAGCAGTCACTCGACTATCTTGTCAATATAATATATAATCTTTGACTACATATAATGAGGACATGAAAAAGGGGTCCTTATGGTATAGTTGACCCTGCTCATTCCTGATTAATTTGGTATTTTAGACAAATCTGACAGAGTTGACCAAATCTCCAGACACATCTTTTAGGAATCACAGTTTTGAGAGAAATATTATTTTAAGTCACAGAGGGCTATTGCTTTGAAACTACATAAGATCCTCTTTCAGTTAATACCCAGCTAGCACATCAAATAAAATAAAATAAAATGCATTTGCCTCATGCGCCGAATACAACCTTACAGTGAAATGCTTACATACCTTAACCAAATGTGCCTAGCAACTGTTCCAGTTGCTTTGTTAAAGAGATGCAACTCCCTAAACCGCTTCACACAAAGTGTTGATAACTATCATTAATGGTGAAATTGTCTGTGGTCATGAAGCCAATTCTAGTCTATTGTATTGAGGCCATTAATACATAGCCTACATTCCAATGCAAATGTAATTCCATGGCCTGCTCATTGCTTCAAACTACAGTATGTTCAAATCAAAAATGCAACTTGCAATGTACATTTCAATGAATTATAATAATAATATGCCATTTAGCAGACGCTTTTATCCAAAGTGACTTACAGTCATGCGTGCATACATTTTTAGGTATGGGTGGTCCCAGGGATCGAACCCACTACCCTGGCGTTACAAGCGCCATGCTCTACCAATTGAGCTACAGAGGACATGCACTGCTAAACTTTAGGAACCCATGCCATTTAATTGGGGGGAATGACATATTATAATGACATATTATAATGTCAACCTTTTGAACTGTGATCACAGATAGTGGAGGGTAAACTCGAACTACCCCATTTTTACCCTTCTTCGGCAAGTAAAGTTATTTGCATTAGATATACATAGGCTGCTACAGTCTATGAGAAGGTGTCAATGGATGGAGTAGGCAGGTGGGTGTTTGGAAGGGCAAAGTGGGATCAGTTTCAGGAGCTGAGTGAGCAGGTGACGGCTCAGGTGGATATGAGTGGGGATGTGGATACTATGAATAACTGGGTGAAAACAGCGTTAGTGGGGGCAGCTACTGAGGCTATACCTAAGAGTTCAGGGAGGAGGAGGAGGAAAGCAGTCCTATGGTGGACGGAGGAATGTGGGGCAATGGTGTAGGAACAGGGCATTTAGAGTACTGAAAAGGACGCATAACTTCCAACATCTGATTCAGTATAAGCAGGCCCAGGCCATGGTGAGGAGAACTATCCATCAGGCAAAGAGGTCATGTTGGCATCGGTTCTGTGACACCATTGGAAGGGCGACACCTGTGGGAGAAGTGTGGAGGATGATTAAAAGGATGAGTGGGGTCAGAAGAGAGTGGGATTATCCAGTGTTGACGAGTGGGGAGGATGTGGCAGTAATAGATGAGGAGAAAGCAGAGATGATGGCCAAAGCATTTGTCCAAGTGCATAGCTCCGCAAATCTGTCAGAGAAGGGGCAGAGGGGGAGAGAGAGCATGAGAGAGGAGCATCCTGGAGTGCTGGATAGGAGGGAGGATGTAAATTATGCGTTGAATGCACCATTTACCAGGGCAGAGGTGTAACAAGCAATAGGTAAGGCTGGGTTAACTTCACCTGGGAAAGATGAGGTGTGCTATGTTACGTTGGCCCATCTTAGTGATGAGGCACTGGATAAGGTATTGGTGTTGTACAACAGAGTGTGGGAGGTGGGGAAACTACCAGGCAGTTGGAAGGAGGCAGTAGTGGTACCTATCCGGAAGCCCGGGAAGGATCCAACAAAGCCAACAAGCTATCGGCCAATAGCTTTAACATCACATGTATGTAAGATTATGGAACGTATGATTACGGAGAGGCTAACTTACTTCGTGGAGAGCAGAGGGCTAGTAACGCCACATCAGAGTGGGTTCAGGAAGGGTAGGGGAACTATGGATCCAGTGCTCTGCTTAGAAACAGAGGTCAGGAAGGCTCAGGTGAAAAAGGAGACTGTTGTAGCTGTCTTTTTTCATGTGGAGAAGGCGTATGATATGATGTGGAAGGAGGGGTTGTTAATCAAGCTTGATATTAAGGGGGTAGGAGGAAGAACGTACAACTGGATAAAGGATTTCCTGTTTGGAAGGTCTATCCAGGTGAGGGTGGGGAAGTCTTTATAAGGCAGCTACTTGGTGGATAACGGGGGAACACCACAGGGGAGCGTGATTAGTCCTCTGTTGTTCTCAATCATGATCAATGATGTTTACTCTCAGGTACAGCCGGATATAGGGAGGTCGTTATTTGCAGATGTAGTGGGGATGTTGATGTTAAAGTGTCAATGAGCAAGGCAGAGGCAAAAAGACTGATATATACAGTGATGGTGCATAGATTGCAGGAGCAGTGGAATAGAGATAATAAGGGAAGGCATTTATTTCATGTAGAGAGGAAAGTCAGGGAGGGGAGGACGGCAGGAAGGGACAGAAGAGAGGAGGCTATTTTTACAAGATTAAGGGTGGGACACAGCCAGTTGAATAAGACATTAAATGTGATAGGAAAGTATCCAACAGGAAAGTGTGATTATTGTCAGGAAACCGTGGAGCATGTATTGCTATAGTGTGGGCAGTATCAGAGGGAAAGAGAGAGGATGAGATCTAGTATGAGGGAGAAGGGGATACAGGAAATTAGTTTAAAGAGTATATTGAGTAGAACGTCATTAGATATAGTCTCAAATATTTAGTTATCTTTTTTAAGAGAAACGGGGCTGGCAGGTAGGATTTAGTTTCTCCCTGTCTAAGGCCCACACTCCAGTACAGTAGGTGGCGGTAATGCACCATAACGTTGGATGCCAACCGCCGATAAAACCCACTGAAGAAGAAGAAGATTTATACTCCTACAACCTTGCCAAAAGAGAAATGCACACTACGTACAGTAGGTGGCGGTACCTCTTAAACCCTCACATAAGAAGACGGAAAGGCCAATGCCATCAACAGGAAGTTAGTAAACATCCTCCCTCAAATGCTGTAGTAGCTATAGAAAAATGGCGACGGCAGTTTCTCTGGTTGACTTACCTGTGAGGTGGAGCAAGGTGGGAAGGTCTTGACCGACTGAGGGGTGGAGCATGGCGTCTTCAGCGAAAAGACGAGCAGTTGGAAAGGGAGTAAGTCCCGATGATAGTGAGGATAACAGCTCGGATGAGGGATCGGAAGACGATGGTGATTCAGGAGAGGAGGACAATGAAGAGGTCAAGGCCAAGGATAGAATAGACACCGGAAGGGAAAGGAGGGGGAAAATGGAGTCCTTAGAGAAGGCAAGAAACAGATATAGGTTTGGAGAAATGCAGTATTATCATAAGGAGACATATACTTGGATGAATGAGGAGGAATGGAGGGAAAAAGAGAGGCAGAGGAGGTCTAAGAGAGAGATGGAGGAAGATTGTGAGTTTGAGTCAGTTAAAAATGGCGGGTAAAAAGGGAGAAGGTTTGTTAAAGAAGAGTGGTAGGAAATGTAAGCAAAGTGAGCTGAAGACAGGAGTAGAAATGGAAGTGTATGAGGGTGATGTATCGGAGGGGGAAGGTGTGGTGAAGTACTTGGAGCCCGAGGATTGCACAGCGGGTCAGGATAAAGATGAGTCTGTGACAATAGGAGTGAAGTTTGTGGAAAAAGTAGACCCTTGCCTTTTGGCTGATCCAATTGTGGTTTCAAGATGGGTGAAAAAAGCGTTGGGTAAAGGGGAATCGGTGAGGGTAACCAGAAGTGGTCTAGTGATAATTGTTTGTGTTTCTGTTGGGCAGAGGGAGAAGGCGCTCAGAGTTAAACAAATGGGGGAAAGAATTGTGAATTGTTTCACTCTTAAGAAAAGGGCGCCATTGAGAGGAGTGATTACTGGAGTAGCAGTGAATGTAAAAGTTGACCAACTGAAGGAGATGATTCCCGGTGTGTGTGATGCTCGTCGTTTGGTGCGACGTAAACAGGGTGGCGAGAGTGGGGAAACAGAGGAGTCATTGTCTGTTCTTTTGAGTTTTGAAGTTGAGTCTTTGCCTGAGAAAGTGAGGTTAGGATATATAAGTTATCCAGTGTGAGCATATGTGCCGAATACCTTAATATGTTACAGGTGTCAAATTTATGGGCATGTGGCAGCAGTGTGTAGGAGGGAGATTCCAAGGTGTGAGAAGTGTGCAGAAGGGCATGAGACAAAGGAGTGTGAAGCAGTGGGGAAAGCGGTGGTCTGTGCTAATTGTAGGGGTGGCCATGGGGCTGGGGATTAGACATGTCCAGTGCGAGAGAAGCAGGTTGAGGTATCCAGGGTATGAGTAGAGAAGAAGTTGTCATATGCGGAGGCAGTGAAGAAAGTAGAGGAAGATGGGTCAAGGGGGAGGGATCCTGAGAGAAATGGTGTGAGTAGTAGAGATGTACCAGTACAGAGGGATGAACCAAAACGTGATATATGGTTCAGCAAGATTGGATTTATTAATTGTACTGCAGGTATGGAACGCAAATTGAGGTGGTGGTGGCAGCTGCAGAGAGATATTTGGGTGTGCGAGACTTGACAGCAGAAGCGTTACAGGGAGTGTTAAGTGGTGATGTCCCATCAATTCAGGTTGACGGCATGAGGTAGGAGTGAGTGTATTTAAACAGTGGAGAAGGGCGGGGTTATTTATTAATTGTAGTGTTGAAGTTGTGGAGTGTAGTGTTAGATGGTAGGATATTTCTTTGCTTTGTTTTATTTAATTTTTCAAGGAAAGATAAGGGAGTTGAACTCCAGTCTAGTAGGTGGCGGTAATGCAACTAATTGGATGCCAACCGCCGTTAAACCTCATTGAAGAAGAAGAAGAAGAAAAATGGTGACGGTAGGCTTTTGGAACTAAAGAACACTTTAATTGTTTGTATTTATCACCACCAAATGTTTTGAAATACCGACTATACACTAGTGGCACACTTTTATTCAAAAGATAGATGGAGAACCAATTCAATGGCCTGGATTTTGAATCATGGAGAGCAATTCAAGTTGTCGACGTAAAAACTTGTTGGAGATCTACCTTGTTTTTCATTTCTTCCAACGCATTTGACTTTTTTTTTATTGTTTTTAGTTTACTCTTCTGTTGCATTTGTTATTTTCCTCTTGCAATGGAGTATTTTTTTCACAAATATATTTTTGACTAGTTACATTCGTTTTGTTACTGAAGTCAATTAAGGCAATTCCATTTGTCCTTGAGCAATACCCCCACCCATGTTACCGCGCAGAAAGAAAAGGTTTACAGGGATTGGTTAGTGGGCTTCAGTGGCGGCTCCTGAAAAAATTCTCAGGAGGGGCAATTTTTCTGATAAATTAAGGTGACCTACACACATTTTAAAAAAGATATGTCCAGCAACAACATGAAGACAGGGGCAGCATATAAGTCAATACCAGAAGCATTTATTGACTGATCTCAAAAGTGTTGGCTTACAAAATCAAAATAAGTTATCACAGTAAAAATAATCAAGGGTGTTCTTTCACATTCCTCAACACTGCATAAACAATATGCATTTCCATAAACAAATGAAATAAGAATGAAAACAGAATTTGAAAGTAATTTCTAGAAAAGGTAAACACAGCTATCTGTATGGCTTTGTAAAAATGAACAACCATATTCTGGCCAATTGTATAGATTTGTAAATATGAACAACCATATTCTGGCCAATTGTATAGATTTGTAAAAATGAACATGAACAGATTTTTATTTTTATTACTTTTTTTAAAATGAAAAAAAACTATTTTAAACAACATCAACTGTGAACTGATTTGGGCGTGTGTGTGTTAAAGAGACAGACAGGGAGGGACAAAGAGAGAGAGAGGCTACATTACTTGTACTGAAACTGTTCTCTTCTCTGTTTCAATACAGCAAAGCGTTCAATGACTTTCTCATTGAAATCAGGCATGCTGAGGACTAGTTCCCTCTCCATGGAAAGCATGGCCAGTGCATTCAGACGTTCCTGGCCCATTGAATTTCGCAGGAATGTCTTAACTCGTGTCAAAGTTGAGAAACATCTCTCAGCTTCAGCTGTTGTCATGGGAGTAGTTATGAGGATGTTCAACAGAGTCACAGTCTCAGAGAACGTCTCCTGGAGGTTGTAGCTCATGAGAACCTGGTACAGTGCCAGTGCACCACAGCCTCCCTTGAATTCAGGATTCTCATAGATCAGAGATAGTTCTGTCTTGAGCTTTGCCTTGCTCAGCATGGGGTATGCATTCACAGTGGCATTCAGAGCCTCATCAGGAAATGAATGGCAGTACCTTTCAAACATGTCTGCTTGCAGTAAGGTAGCACTCACAAGGTGGCCAGAGAAAGAGAACCTTTCTTTGGTGTGATCCAGGATGGTGTTGCAGACCTCTTCAGACAGCCTCTGCTTCTCCTCTTCTCTCAAAGCTGTTCTGGGTCTTTTGGCTCCTGTTGCTTCTTGCAGCTGCTGTTGAGAGGAGTCCCTGAAGGCAAACAGACCAATGTGTTTGTTGGCTTTGTACAGTATTGTTGTCTATGTGATGCACAGGTATATGCAATGTATCCATGTATAGTACAAATACTTAAGTTCCACTTAAAATGGGCAGGGATGCATAAAGTCTTTAGTGTTTAAGTTAGCCTTTGTGTCTCACATAGCCTGGATGTTCAGCACAGTATACAGTGGTGCTCATAAGCTTATGATCCCATGCTAAAGTTGACTAAAAAGAGGAATAAAAAAGAAAAGAAAATTGGTGTCCTTAAAGGTTGGATTTTCCAACTTTTTTAATTAAGTCATTAAGATCAATTTCCAAAAGATGATTTTTTTATTTTTTTATTCCTCTTTTTAGTCAACTTTAGCATGGGATCATAAGCTTATGAGCACCACTGCACAGTACACATAGTATATAAAATAAGATAGATTACACCACTGGCCATATATAATGAGAATAATGTGATTTCAAACACAAATGCAGTCTCCTTTCATGCATACATTTTCAAATAAAGCTCTGCTTTGAGAAAGATCGAATGATATTGTTTAATCTTACCTTATGGCCTGCACACTGCTTGTGAAGCTGTCGAGGGCACGTTTGATAAAGACAGCATCGATGTCCTTCTTCTGTAGCTTCTGGTACAGAATGTCGACGTGGGGCATGATTTTGTGAAAAAGCCGCAGGAAAAAAATAAAATCTTCATCATGTAGCATCCTCACGTAACCAGATGCCTCTCTCACAGTAAGCTGGTCAAATGAACCCAATGAACCCGTCCGGATGGCTTCAAAACATTCTATGAGGTCGTCTCGATTCTCGTAGACAGTGTTCACGACTCTGCTGTTGAAGTTCCACCGTGTGGATGAAGGTCTGGGCAGTCTTCGTGCAACAGTCTGGTCAAGAATGCTGGTGCGTTTGGGTGACCGGGAAAAAAACGTTGTAATCCCGCTCAGATCGGAAAAGAAAATGTTCACTTTTTTGATGCGAAAAGTAGCTTGATGCATGATCAAATTCAGCTGATGCGCATAGCAATGCACGTAATGGGCATTCTTGAAATGCTCACGCACCTTCTGCTGCACACCTGCCTTCTCTCCCCTCATCACACTGGCTCCATCGTAAGCTTGCGCAATGAGTTTGACTTTCTCGTCATCGGCAAAAAGACCGTTCAGTCTCTCCAAAAGTACACTGGCGATTGAGGCTGAGGTTGATTCCGAGATGGGAAGGAACTCAAAAAAGCGCTCCTGCACTTTGTGCTTGCTATCTATGTACCTCAGCACAAGCACCAACTGTGTCTGCGTAGAAACATCCGTGGTCTCGTCAGCTTGGATAGCTACGAAGTTCGCAGACTTCACCTCCTCCACAATATGTTCCCTCGTGACCGCTAGCATACACTCCAGTAGCTCGTTTTGAATGGTCTTTGATGTGCCCTTGAAAACTTTAGCATTTTTAAGATGGTCATCAAACACCTCATCTAATTGTGCCACAAAGTTGACAAGTCCAAGAAAAATACCAGGGTTGGTGGAGCCCTCAGTTTCATCTTTGCCTCGCAAAGCTAACTCAAACACTCCGCAAAACTTAACACACTGGATTAGCCGGCTGAGGATATGGCGGTTCTTGCTAACCTCATCGTTGTGGCGGCGGACAGCTAGCCTGTATCCCTCATCCAGTTGAGTGGCAATATTCACTCTTCCCAAAGATGACAATCTCAAACAGCTATCCATGTGGGTCTTTGACAGCTCATGTTTCTTTATCTTTTCTGAAAGATGGTGCATGTCGGTTACACCAGTCGCTGTCCAAGCGGTGCTGTCTGCTGTGCCGCCTTCAGGGTGGAAGAGTAAGCAGGGGTAGCAAAAAACTGCATTAGCTACATCGCAGCCTGCTAGCCAGGTTTTCCGTTCATACCAATTTTTGGAAAATCCTCGGGTGTAGGACTTCCCCCCTTTAGTAGACACCTGTTGAATTATTAAATTTGGTCTGGGAGGTCCTAATTGTTTCGTTGCCAATTTATCTTCATTTGTTCGCCGACAAAAAGGAACTTCTTTCAAAGACACAATCGAGTTGGACTGAAGCCTAGCCATTTTGATAGTAGTAGTGAATTGATTGAGGCTGCTACCTGGTCTTTTCTTAGTTACGTTCATTCGTGGTTACGTTATGTATGACGAAAGCGCGTAAGTGCATGCCCACAGACACCCATAGAGAATGTATTGAAAGCTTTGAAATGTGAAAAAAATAGATTTTACATGGGAGTCTATGACAGACTTCTGGGCGATTTTCAACCTGACTGAAATCGCCCAAAAAACGGGCGGGGCCATTTGAAGCACGACTTTAGCCTGATTTGACATTTAGTGGCTGGCAGATCAGACGTGAACACTGATAACTGCTGTTGCCGTGATATAATTTTTTATAAATTTATAAAAAAAAAATTATATATATATATATTTTTTTTTTATATAATTGATTAGAAAAAAAATCCCTTCCTTTTCCCGTTTGGCAGTGCGTCGCCCATATCGCCCTATTGAACAAGCCGTCCCTGGTGGGCTTGTCACGTCTACTTTATCTTCAACGCCAATCCATTCATTTTAATTGTTGTTGAAATCCATTCATTTTCATTGGTGTTGGATGCCAACTGTCAAATTCTTGGGGGGGATATTTTCTGGGAAAAACCCTTCTCTACTACAGATTTGTTTTTTACTCCGACTCAGCTTGTTTACTCAAGTAACATTACAGCTTTTCTTCTTGTGTTACATGTTATCAGACTATTGTCATAGCTAATGTAAACTTTGATAACTTACAATTGTTTGTCTTAAATTTTTGCTCAAACAGCATCGTTAACACATTTAGCTAGCAAAGTAAACTATGAAATACATGCTAACTTAGCTAGCTGGCGTTTTTCACTGCATTATTTTTAGGACAATAACATTAACGCAAGTTGTCTAGCTAGCCTCGTTAACTTAATTAACTAAGTTTGCTAAATTATGTCAGTGCTCTTATGTCCTTTCTAGCCGAGTTACTTAGCTAGCTAGTTTGCTAACGTTAGTGTGGTGGTATGTTAGCTTGCTAGCTAGCAGCATGTGTTAAGTTGGCTAGCTTACTATTAGCTTGTGTACTTGCTAGTTGAGTTAATTAGCTAGTTAACAACATTAACTTGGCTGTTGCGAAATATGTCGGTGCTGGTAACTTTATGTTATAGGGCTTTCACTCACTGCTCTAGAATGTAATGAAAGTGGCACAGGTTGCTACCATGCTAAGGACCTTTGCTGCTACTGGGCAGTCAGGTAAGAACACGTTCCACGTCTCTTTTTGGTGTAGCCTTAAACATCATGGTCTGTAACTGTTTTTAGGAGAGTGACAGTGATTAACCGCTAATTTTCTCTCCCTATAGGTCCGGATAACACACTTTTGCTACGTCGTATGTGAACAGTGGATGACTGAACGCTTGAGATGGATAACAAGATGAATACCTTGTTAGCCTATCAACATGCAAAGACCTGGAAATGCTGGAGACTAGGCTGAGCCAGGACACCAACCTCCAGGAGAGACTTGTAAGTGTGCTCAGAATATACAGTACCAGTCAAAAGTTTGGACACACCTACTCATTCAAGGGTTTTTCTTTATTTTTAAAATGTTCTACATTGTAGAATAATAGTGAAGACATCAAAACTATGAAATAACACATATGGAATCGTGTAGTACCCAAAAAAGTGTTAAACAAATCAAAATATATTTGAGATTCTTCAAATAGCCAAATGACAGCTTTGCACACTCTTGGCATTCTCTCAACCAGCTTCTCCTGGAATGCTTTTCCAACAGTCTTGAAGGAGTTCCCACATATGCTGAGCACTTGTTGGCTGATTTTCCTTCACTCTGCGGCCCGGCTCATCCCAAACCATCTCAATTGGGTTGAGGTCGGGGGATTGTGGAGGCCAGGTCATCTGATGCAGCACTCCATCACTCTCCTTCTTGGTAAAATAGCCCTCACACAGCCTGGAGGTGTGTTGGGTCACTGTCCTGTTGAAAAACAAAAGATAGTCCCACTAAGCCCAAACCAGATGTGATGGCGTATCGCTGCAGAATGCTGTGGAGCCATGCTGGTTAAGTGTGCCTTGAATTCTAAATAAATCACAGACAGTGTCACCAGCAAAGCACCCCTACACCATAACACCCCCTCCTCCATGCTTTACGGTGGGAAATACACATGCAGAGATCATCCGTTCACCCACACCGTGTCTCACAAAGACACGGCTGTTGGAACCACTCCTTTAATGTGTATGTCTCTCACTCAAGCTGAATCCATCGTTCCAGTCCATGACCTTGTTGTATTCGTTGATCTTGTGTTTGATGTGGGACAGTTTGTTCTTCAGGTACTCACAACGCTCCCTCTTCTCCAGGAATGTGGGGTCCTGACAACAGGAACGGGAGAACAAGAGAATGAGTGACATTCTTACTTTTGTGGACTGTCTCCAACTCTCCATTTCACTGTCTGCCACACACCAACACACGCACAAACACCTTCCTAAGACATCAGTGGAAAAAAGTCCCATATCATGTTTTGCAGTTTCATGAGGTAAACGCTGCAAATTTCCTAGTCTGTGGTGTGTGTGTGTAGACGGGACAGAGATTTAGCTTAAAACAAACAGGAAGTCAGAGGAATGAGTGGAGAGAAGAAGAGCTTTGACCTACTATCAGTCTGTCACACATCATTGGTTTGGCTGAAAGGGAAACTAACAAACTATGTGAAACTCCCATTCTACACAAACAGGTTTTACTGTACAACTTCTAAAGGGGCTCTTCCACAAACATATTCCGGAACAAAACCTATTTTAACAGATCATTATTGAGGCTCTGGAGGTGTAGTGTGTCCCCTGCCTATACACATTTCTCAAACCCAGCAGATTTAAAAACACTTACCGCTTTCTTCCTCTGGTACTCCAGTACTAGGGTATTCATGCGTTCCTTCTCCTGAAAAATAGAAAACATATCTTAACTTTGAACGAGTGATTGGTAAAAAAGCGCTATGGTGGGCATTAGGCTATGTTATGGTAGCTTTGTGTTTGTTAATGTGATCCGTGTGTGTGTGAATTTGAAATGGGTGTGGGTGTGTGCATGTGACAGGCTACTGTGTGTGTGGTGCGCGTGAGTAGTCTACGTGTGACATGCTTGTGTGTGTGTCTCGCTCTCTGTCTCAGTACCAGTTGGCTGGAGGGCCGAGGAGGCAGGTTCCTCATCAGTTCGTCCATCTCGTCGAACCTCTTGGCCATGGCCTGGACCTCAGCATGCAGCTCCTTGTACTCAGAATACTGGTCTTTGAACACAGCCTTGTACTGGTCCCTCGCCTCCTCCGTACGGATGGTCGGGTACTTCCTGTTGACACAGGAAATAGGAAGTAAAGGTCGTCAACAACCACGGGTGCATCTCAAGAGTCTCAAATGGCTTCCTTGTCCATTATACACTCATCTGCATATTTACGTGGTAGGGATGCAGTGTAGGCCTTTATATGTAGAAACTAATTTCTACCTCCTGGGCAACCAGGTGTGTAGACTCTCTTGCCAAACCCATCAGTACCATTAACTGATCAATTAAGTGGCAGAGAGAGAGAGAAAAACAGCAGGACTGTGGGCTGGAGTTCTGCACCGTATAACCATAGATAGATAATATTTTAGTGAGAAGCAGACGGTTGCATTCAGCTACCCTTTAGTACTAAAGGTCCATACATGTATTTATGCAGGGACGTTCCATTGAGACCAAAGTATATTTTTACCAAAGGAGCCCTTCACAAAAATGCAGCAAATACAAAGTATGTCATAAGGAACCAGAGATACAAATGACAACAAACAAATGCAGGAGCATGATATATAAAAAAATACTAATTATAAAAAAACATGTACAACAGTCAGAGAACAGGTCAAATAACATTAGATGTGTGGTTAGTACTCACGCCACATAGTCTGCGATGACCACAGGTTTGGGGATGTGTCCTGCAGGGATGTGTCCTCTGAGGATCTCTGGCTCCATCATCAGAGGGACGGCTGGAGAGACAACGTGGCTGTCCAACACTTCTGGGATCGTCTGGAGGGTGGGGAGAGGGGTCTGCTTTGAGGCCCTTGAGCCGCCCAGCTGTGGAAGGATGGGGAAGGGAGGTATGGTTACTGTGTTGTCAGCAGAGTTGGGGTCCATTCCATAAAAATTCAGAAAGTAAACCAAATCATTCCAATTCTCCTTATTGAAAAGCATCAAAGAGAGTTGGAATTTCAGAGTACTTCCTGAGTTGACTGGAAATGGAATTGACCCTAACCTTGGTTTTCATTATGCATGATCAGTTTAATGGAATGAAGAGTGACATTTCCCCTTGGGGATTATAACGTTTTCTACTACTGTACTAAGGGACTTCACCTCAGATATTGGCAGGGAAGATCCAATGGTTGTCATCTGAGAACAAAGAAGACAAAGGGGAAAGGATGAGGCAAAGGATTAGTCATATAACACAATAATTGCAGCCCAAAAAAAGAATTGTGTGTGTCCCATCCCGACCTCACCTCCTGCGCCAGCCCCTCCCTCCTCAGCCTCGCCGATTCATGCCGCCACAGCTTCAGACACACACCGGTGCCCACAAAATAGACCAACATGTTAACAAACAGGAAGATAATGGCTGCGGTCTGGCCGGCTTCTGTGCGGCAAAACGCCCCATTAACTCCATTATTGAAGACGGGGTAGTAACATAGCCCTCCTCTGGTCGTGTCCCAGACGTAGACTGACCCTGCTACCATGTAGAGCACACCCAAGGCCAGGTTAATCACACACTCAGTCAGGGGCCACCAGGACGAGTCTAGGAGGATGGTACGGTAGTACATGGTCATCCCCAGGACTAGCATAATGACTGTCACCATCCAGGCCAGCCCGGCTACCACTAGAACGAAGGGGGTCTTAGGTCCAGTGTAGCTAACCGATCCACTGCCCCCGAAGGCCGCCGCGCCACCCCCTAAACCCCCGAACATCTGTGGCTGGGAGTAGCCGAACATGTTGAACCACTCGTTGTCCTTGTGCACATAGGCGCAGGAGCAGGCAAATACGGCCGCGCCCAGTAAGAGCTCCACACAGCCCAGGATGCGCAGTAGCCCCGCCCAGGACTTCATATAGGCATAGCGCTGGTGGTATTCCTCCACCCGCTCACTGTAGGTCATGACCGAGCGGAAGGTGCGACCCGAGACAGACTCGATGGCTTCGGCTCCTAGCAACATGGCGTCACGTTCCTTTCTGGAGTTGTAGCTGCCACCAGATCCTCCGTACGGGTCCAGGTAAGAGCCGGGGAGGGAGGGAGAGGGGGGAGGGGAGTGGGGAGGGGAGCAGGGGACACCTCTAGTGGTTCCCGGTTTGAGGTCGTCTTTTTCTGTCACAGGCGGGGAGGGGGGCGGGGGTAAGGAGAAGGGCTTGCTGCTACCGCGGAATAAATTATTGACTGAGTCAGGAATTAATCGGTGGATGGGTTTGATGTCCATGGCCGCGCTGTCGTCATCCAGGCACTTTGAGGCGCCATCGCTAGGGGGGTAGAAGTCAGGGCCCACGGGAGGCTGGTCCGGGAGGGGAGGGGGGGGCAGGGGGTTCGAGCTCACAGCCAGGTCTGCCCCCCTGAGGCCCCCAAGGGCTCGTGGAGGAGGAGGGAGGCCCTGGTCCCTCCATAAGGAGCCCACAGGGACCTGGTCGTAGTGAGGTTCCGCATCCCAGACCAGGTCGAAGCGGCCGGAGGAGCCCCCTCCAGCAGACATGGGGACTCACTGGTCTTTGCCCTAGTACAGACAGACAGACAGACAGACAGACAGACAAAGAGAGGCTGTTATTAGAACATGCTGGTACAAATATATTACCAAAAGATGAGCCATTAGGTTCACCTCATCAGCACTAGCAGTATGGAATGTGATACCCCATTTCAATTTTTAAGCCAGGCATGTAGGCCTACAGCAATCTAACACAAATGACAGTTGGTCCCTTTTCTTGATGACAGTAGTAGCAGTAGCAGTAGCAGTAGTAGTAGCAGTAGCAGTAGCAGTTGTAGTAGCAGTAGCAGTAGTAGCAGTAGCAGTAATAGCAGCAGCAGTAGCAGTAGTAGTAGTAGCAGCTGCAGTAGTAGCAGCAGCAGTAGTAGTAGCAGTAGTAGTAGTAGTAATAGTATTAGTAGTAGTAGTAGCAGTAGTAGTAGTAGTAGTAGTAGCAGCAGTAGCAGTAGTAGAAGTAGTAGTAGAAGTAGTAGCAGTAGCAGTAGCAGTAGCAGCAGCAGCAGCAGCAGCATGCAAACTACCTTCAATTAGGGGCTGCTTGAGATTCCTGGGTGTTAAGTGTAGAAACCATGGCAAGAGAACAATAGGCCTACCAGATACCCTGTTACCACGCAGATAATGCAAAGAACCTACACGTCTCTAATTCACCCAAACCTCTTGTGGAATTGAGATTCACTGATTTATTATAGTTTCTGATCCATATACTCAGAGTCGATATGCACGTATTAAGGAATTCCCACGACCACGCCCACAAATTGGGGAAAACAAACATTCTTTCCCATTCATCCCCATTGTAAAAGAGCCAACTTCTTTGTCGATCTTTTGTTATACAGAAATAACAAAACATGCCGAAAAGTTGTGTTGTTCAATGTACATGTAACCAGGTCAAAAATCCCGACCTACGGATCGCAATGCTTCCACGTAGGGAAATAGAGCCTGTGAGAAGAGCCCTGTGGCTTCAAGCTATTCAGCGTGGGAGAGTGGGAAATGTAGGGACCCGGTGTCTAAATAGGCTACACGTAGCTATGTGTGTGGAAAACATTTCATCACAGGTAAGACATTTAACTTGTTTACTATAGTCCATTTGTAACTCCACTCACCACTTGTAGCTGTATAGTCTATTTGTTTGTGTTGGTCTAGGCTAGCGTAACGTTCCGGTCGGTAGCTAGCTAGCAGCCACGTGAAAAGGGGCATGAAAAGGGGCTTGAGGGAAGTCCTACAATATTACATGTTTTTGGTGAGTAGTGAGAATAGTCTGGAGCAGGCAAAGTTTAAAAGGAATCTTTAGACATGTTGTACTCGTAAATGTAGTTTTGTAATTGACTAAAACAAGCAGACAATAAGGAAATTGAGTTTAAAAAGAGTCACGTTTTTGCTGTGAGCCAATGGGGTAACCTAGGTAAGCACAGGTTGTTATTCCTACCGACTGGGACTATGAGCCTGATTGTACCAGGTTGCTGTTCAGCATTGACAATTGTTAGTGAGTGGATTATCCTGGTGGTTAAATCAATTAAATTAAACTTTCCTCCCAAACTTCATGTTCTGTATAAAATAGAATCATTTTCTTTTACAAACAGTGCCTGATGTGGGGAAAGATCTAGAAGTTTAGTGTTCTGTAAAAAGAAAAAATCTGACATTATCTTCCTTTACCAAATGACCATAACATCTTTACAACATTTTGGCAAGAGACAACAGTAACTTTGCAGGAATAATCATTTTAACAAAACAACAAAAGAGTGGTGGAAATATAATACCTCTTTCACACGTGGTCACTGGGCCAGACTTACATCGTCTTGCTGTTCAGCTTGAACATGTTTGGATATCTTCTCTCACTGTCACTCACCTGGAATGAGGACAAACGGGTGACAGTCAGTTACAGTGACCTAACAGAAGAAGAATGTGTTCTAAATATATCTGCATAGCCTACCCTATATACTGTACACCATTTCATGGCTGTAGAGTTTTACAGGTTTGCAGATAAAGCACAAAGGATAGGCTAAGTGTTCAGACCTATCTTTAGGAGACAGGTTAGGTGTTTTGGTCTTTGATAATATTTTTTTCTTAACCTGATTTATTTCTTATCTGGTTATCAACTCTTGAGTACACTAAATCAAAATGCATGTCTTTTCGTCTGATTGTTAAAAATGTTCCAAATAATTCTGGGATGCAGTCCAACATATGGCCACTTTGGACGAGAGGAGGTAGGCTACGTTCGGGAACATTTGGGATAAAGACACACGCCATTTCCATCCTGATAATCTATCTCCTGATCAATAACAGATATTGGCACAACCTGTCTATCAAAATGAAACAATTTAACTTTTACGGATTGATCGTTGTTTCTGAGCCTGATTGTACCAGTTTGCAGTTTAACATCCCTAAAAGTAAGCTATCTGCATCAGATGTATCATATTACACACATCCGCAGAAGCACATTTATTGAAACATCTGGATCTATTCCTAAATGTGACAATTCAGTTGATGTTTTATTACAAAATGTTGCTTACCTGCTGTTGATTTAATCCACCTGTTTTCTTTCTGCCAATTACCTTATGACCAACTTCCCTCTCCCTGTGTATGATATAGTCGTCTGACAGAAACCCACCTGGGCGGTCGAACTAGACTGGTGAGATGGGTAGGCCTGGCGCTTTCTCAGAACTGGGATCGAAACCGGTGATATCCGACACCCCACTGGTCCTTGGACTTCTAATTGCTACTTTCTACCGTTACTCTAATTTACATTTCACTCATAAAATGTAGACTAGACTTGCTCCTCCAACTGGCTATTTCAGTTCATACAGTTTATACAGTTTAGGCAGAGCATCAACATCAGAAATAGAAGCCATTCGCCACACATACAACCAATGCACAAAATGAAATGCCCTTTTATATTATTATACTTTTTGAAAATAATGTGGAATTATATTTATCTCTGATCAGTGTCAGTATTGTGGAGGAGTCTGCGTTATAAGACAATTAAAGGGGCAGTGCAGTCAAAAACGTGATTTTCCTGTGTTTTATATATTTTACCACACTATGAGGTTGGAATTGTACTGTGAAATTGTGAAAATTAAATGCGCTTTTAAGAGTCGCTTGTTTGGCTGGGTGGGGGTTTTGGACCGCCTATATAAGTTCATAGACCAATAACAAAGAGAGCTTGCCCTCTCTGCCAATAACAGCTTGTTTTCAGGTTACACATCCTTCCCATTAAGCGCCTCCAATTAGGCCCCTCTCTCAGACCACTCCGACAGTCCTAGCAATGTTCTTGCTTGAGAAAGCTTTTCTCTATGAAGTTTCTTTTGTTTCTTTTTGACCATTTTAATTTAAAACAATCACAGTAAGGTACTTAATTGTTACCCAGCAATGATTTTATATTGAGATGAAAACAGCTGCATTGGACCTTTAACTCATGCAACTCATGCTACTTTTATTTTACTGCTGCTCTTTAATTATTTGTTATTTTAATTTTTTGGTTATCTATTTTTTACTTTACACTTACTTTTCTTAAAACGGCATTGTTGGTTAAGGGCTTGTAAGTAAGCATTTCACTGTAAGGTCTACACCTGTTGTATTCAGCGCATGTGACAAATAACAATTGATTTGAAGTCAATCTGGATCATAGACCATACACAGCCAGTGGAGGTCAGTATGGTATCATCGATTAAAGCTGAAGGCTGCAAGTAAACTTCAGTTGATAGGCCTACAGCATGACAAATGGATGGAAAGTAGCATAGGCCTATGGATCTTCAGACAACCTAATAATCACCAGTTGATCGTAAATACATTTATCTTCTTTATTATGTGGTTCCACCATCATTCCTTGTACAGTATAAAGCTTTAGCCAAAACTACCACTGTCTACTGTTACAACCTGTGAGTATTCCATGGAAATACTTTAGCTGTATGAGGCCAAACATGACTATGTGTCTCACTATCAATGTTTACAATAAATTATGGATGTAAAAGAAGATCATACATATCCAGAAATAACATTTTAAACAAAAACACATTTAACAAAAGACAATAGATGAAGGGGGTGTGGGCATACATCAATATTTTGTGTTGTTGATGTAGATAAACAATTGGAATGCTATAAATGCAAAAAAGCTGAAAAGTGCCAAAAGAGATTTGATTTAAACTATAGTTAAACAATCTATGCCACAAGAAAATGTAACATGCATCTAATTAATAGACATTCCATTTTCCCATCCTTGAACTTCTCTAAAATGACAAAACACTTCCCTTAGAGCAGGGTTTCCCAAACTCCGTCCTGGATTTTGATATTCCAGCAGGATATGGCAATTCCTGCAGGACCAAGTACAATGGCAATTTCAAGTTAACTTTGGATTTGTGATACAGTATGTTGTGACAACAGAGAAAATACACTTTTGAAATATAGTGCAATATCAGACATTTCAACTCAGCAGATGGGAAATGTCCACATGCAATAAATATAGTGTATGCTATTTTTATTTGATGGATACCAACACAAATAATAATGATTTCAGTAGGCCCACAGTTCAGTCAATGTTATAATGTAATAATGCATTTATATATCATACTGCCAGTTTAAGAAACACCTTAATTCATACATACTCTGAATAAATAAATACAATGTAAAAAAAAGTTGTATACAGTTAAGTTAAGCAGTTCAATCCTTTCTCAGTCTACCTCCCATTTGTTAGGCTGTAAACAGATGTAGTTCCCTTGTACACCTGGGATGTCTTTCAGGTAAACACAGGTGGTAAGGATGTCTGTGTATTTGATTAATTTAACCTCATTTGAAATGCCAACCTCTTTAAGAATCCCAGAGGCAGTGCCTCCTGTCTCTAGGTTGGTTATTGTGCATCTTGTTGTCATTTTACATTACATTTACATTTACGTCATTTAGCAGACGCTCTTATCCAGAGCGACTTACAGGAGCAATTAGGGTTAAGTGCCTTGCTTAAGGGCACATCGACAGATTTTTCACCTAGTCGGCTCGGGGATTAGAACCAGCGACCTTTCGGTTACTGTCACTGGGTCTATAAAAGCGAAGCCCACTTCACTGCCAACGTCAACAAAAGACCTGACCGTCCCCACTGATCCATGTTGGGTGACCACTACATGGTTTACTCGTTTCGATAAGGTACTTCCTGTTTTGGAATGAATGCCATTCCCATTAATGATCGCCCTATAGTGAAATTGACATGGTTCTTTGTAAGTAACGTCTGACTCTCCAAGGAGAAAAGCCTCCCTTGATGTAGGGTTCCGTGCAACAGGATACCCTAGTAAAAATACACTCCTTTTCTCCACATTTGTTGGCAAGTTTGTAGCCCCTTAACATTTCTTCAACAAACCTTTTGCTAGCTTGGTTTGATTCTGTGCTGAATGTAATAGTGAGTAGTCTCGGGATGAATTGAGCGTGGTGGTCTTGTCACATTTACATGTGGTTTTATGGCACGCAATCTTTTATTTATGTGCTCTATTTCTCTTCCAATGTATCAGGACTCAGGGTGATATTTGGACTCAAACCATAGTGTAGTCATTTGCCGACATTTGCAAAGTAAGATGCTGTGCATGTAATCAAAAGCAAACCCTGCAATCATGTTGAAAACAGTAAGGAACATTAAAGGAGATGGGCCCTTAACACCATGTATGATGTTCCCTGATTTACCACCAAGGCAACCTCTCTGTGGTCTTTAGTGTGTGTGTGTGGCTCTGGCTCACTCTCAAGCGGATACTCTCTAGTGAACCCATTACCCTTTTCTACCACTTCTCCTTTGTGATAGCACCAATTGCACCCATGTTCACCATTGAACTGTTTGATATTCTGTACTTCGCAGTGAGCAGGGGAATCACAAATACATAGTAAACTGTACACACGTACAGTGGGGAAAACAAGTATTTAGTCAGCCACCAATTGTGCAAGTTCTCCCACTTAAAAAGATGAGAGAGGCCTGTAATTTTCATCATAGGTACACGTCAACTATGACAGACAAATTGAGGAAAAAAAATCCAGAAAATCCCATTGTAGGATTTTTAATGAATTTATTTGCAAATTATGGTGGAAAATAAGTATTTGGTCACCTACAAACAAGCAAGATTTCTGGCTCTCACAGACCTGTAACTTCTTCTTTCAGAGGCTCCTCTGTCCTCCACTCGTTACCTGTATTAATGGCACCTGTTTGAACTTGTTATCAGTATAAAATACACCTGTCCACAACCTCAAACAGTCACACTCCAAACTTCACAATGGCCAAGACCAAAGAGCTGTCAAAGGACACCAAAAACAAAATTGTAGACCTGCACCAGGCTGGCAAGACTGAATCTGCAATAGGTAAGCAGCTTGGTTTGAATAAATCAACTGTGGGAGCAATTATTAGGAAATGGAAGACATACAAGACCACTGATAATCTCCCTCGATCTGGGGCTCCACGCAAGATCTCACCCCGTGGGGTCAAAATGATCACAAGAACGGTGAGCAAAAATCCCAGAACCACACGGGGGGACCTAGTGAATGACCTGCAGAGAGCTGGGACCAAAGTAACAAAGCCAACCATCAGTAACACACTACGCCGCCAGGGACTCAAATCCTGCAGTGCGAGACGTGTCCCCCTGCTTAAGCCAGTACATGTCCAGGCCCGTCTGAAGTGCATTTGGATGATCCAGAAGAGGATTGGGAGAATGTCATATGGTCAGATGAAACCAAAATATAACTTTTTGGTAAAAACTCAACTCGTCATGTTTGGAGGACAAAGAATGCTGAGTTGCATCCAAAGAACACCATACCTACTGTGAAGCATGGGGTTGGAAACATCATGCTTTGGGGCTGTTTTTCTGCAAAGGGACCAGGACGACTGATCCGTGTAAAGGAAAGAATGAATGGGGCCATGTATCGTGAGATTTTGAGTGAAACCCTCCTTCCATCAGCAAGGGCATTGAAGATGAAACGTGGCTGGGTCTTTCAGCATGACAATGATCCCAAACACACCGCCCGGGCAACGAAGGAGTGGCTTCGTAAAAAGCATTTCAAGGTCCTGGAGTGGCCTAGCCAGTCTCCAGATCTCAACCCCATAGAAAATCTTTGGAGGGAGTTGAAAGTCTGTGTTGCCCAGCGACAGCCCCAAAACATCACTGCTCTAGAGGAGATCTGCATGGAGGAATGGGCCAAAATACCAGCAACAGTGTGTGAAAACCTTGTGAAGACTTACAGAAAACGTTTGACCTGTGTCATTGCCAACAAAGGGTATATAACAAAGTATTGAGAAACTTTTGTTATTGACCAAATACTTATTTTCCACCATCATATGCCAATAAATTCATTAAAAATCCTACAATGTGATTTTCTGGATTTTTTTTTCTCATTTTGTCTGTCATAGTTGATGTGTACCTATGATGAAAATTACAGGCCTCTCTCATCTTTTTAAGTGGGAGAACTTGCACAATTGGTTGCTGACTAAATACTTTTTTTCCCCACTGTACATTTGTGGGTGTCCCTCTCAACTGGAATGTCAAGCCCTCACCCTCAAGTGAAACACACTCATCCACAAAGGGCTGAAGGAAATAATTCATTTCTGGGCTCTTTGGCCCAAACCACAGCCCCACAAGAATGATATGCTTCGCTCTTATGTTCTGGGGAAGTTCATTAACTGTAACTTGTGGGGGCCAGATGTGAAAGGGAGAGGACTTGAATATTGGAACGCCATCCACATTACATGAGAGTGAAAGGTTAATTAAATCACTGTCATTAAGGGCATCTATTGACTTGTATAGTGCACCATCATAAATGTCATCTATACTATCTGGGCTGCACTTGGACCTAAAATACTTATATTCTATTGCTTTGCAGAATTTAGGGTCTGATAACTTTTCCTCTAGTTGTTTTATGACTGACAATTTCATGAGCACTGATCCACTTTTGACAAGAGATGTCATATCCCCAGGGAGCCAACCACATGATGTGCAATGATCTGGCACTTCACTGCCAAATAAATACTGGCATGTTGGACAAATATACTGCATTTCAAAAGTGTAATTACAGTCAAAATTCTTCATAAACCTGTACAGTCGTGGTCAAAAGTTTTGAGAATGACACAAGTATTGGTCTTCACAAAGTTTGCTGCTTCAGTGTTTTTAGATACATTTTAGTCATTTAGCAGACACTCTTATCCAGAGCGACTCACAGTTAGTGAGTGCATACATTTTCATACTGGCCCCCCGTAGGAAACGAACCCACAACCCTGGCGTTGCACATCCATGCTCTACCAACTGAGCTACAGGGGACTATGTTGTGATCACACCTGCATAAAGTAGCCCAAACTGGCCCGATTCCAAACCAACCCCTACGCCCTTGTTGACAATCAGCCTATCTAAACCTTTCTGATCCGGGAGGTGTAGTCAACAAACAAGGACTTAGTACTCCAATGAATTCTAAGGGACCGGTTTAAATCTGAAATAAGGCCCACAACCTGACTGTGGAAGATTCAAATGTCACAAGAAAAAGAACAGTAAGACCCGTCCATATACAGAACCGGTTCAGTTCAGAAGGCCTTTTTCTCCAGCTGGTCCAGTATGGCCTGGATCCTCTGCACAGCTTCCTTTCGGGCCTGCCTTACCACTTCCTGTCCCTGAGTCTCCACTGAATCCAGCACCAGTAGCTCCTTGGCCAGTAGTTCCTCTAGGTACCTGTAACTCTTGTCTGATTTTTTACCCACAAACTCGTCCACATCCTCATGGAGCAAAAGCACCCGGGCAATGACCTGCTGGACTTTGGCCAGGCTAGGGTTGTCGCTCAGGCACTGAGGCCCGATCGGTCCCTGGGGTTGGGCTGGAGCTGGGACTGGGGGTGGAGGCTCACCCTGGGAAGGCTTTGGCTCCTGCGCCCCCCCCCCCCCCCCCCCCCCCCCCACCCTGGTTTATTGTACATCTGGGGAGGTGAGCTGAAGTCAACAGGCTTGCCATTAGTGGGGTTAGGGGAGTGGGCCGGTCTGGGTTTGGGTCCCACCTGTGGGTCACGCTGGTGCTGATGGGGTCCTGGGTAGTGCTGGTCCTTGGCTTCATAGGGGGGTGGTGCTCCAGTGCCAGTCCCTGGCCAGGCTGGGGGTTGTTGGGGGCAGACAGGGGTCCCATAGTGGCTGTGTGGAGGTTGGGTGCCTGGCCACCACTGCGAGCCTGGCGGCCCCCCATACCCACCCGAGTGGGCCCAAGCCTCAGCCTGTGGCCTATGGTGAATGGCTTGTCCAGTGGGGTATGGGGGCAACACAGGACCACCTTCCCCATAGTGCGGGTAAGAACCAGGAAGATAGCTAGAGGCCCCTTGACAGTGTGGTCCAGGATAGTGGTGGTGCGGATGTTGGTGCTGGGCGTGTGGTTGTCCTGACCCCCCTGTGCTCTGCTCTGGTCCTGGGCAGCCCTGGCTAGGGTACTGGCCTGGGGCCTGCCTGGGAGACATCTGGTCTGCACAGTAAAATGGATTGGATGGGTGGAAAGAACTTGCCGGATACTGGCCTGGACCAGGGTTATAGACACCGTGGCCATTTGGATATGCTTGCATTGCCTGTGGGTTGTAAGGTGGCTGCATGTCAGATCCTGAAGGATAGGCATTTGCATAGTGCCCTGCTGTGGAATGTGACTGGGGGTACCAGTAGTTTGAGGAATAACCAGGGTATTGGGAAGCGTCCATAGCTTTACTCCAGTTCACGTTATTATTTTCTGAGTTGTAATTTGAAGGCCCAGAAGTTAATTGACAGCATGCCAGGGCGGATTGCAGTGGTCTTGAATATGAAGGGTCAACACTACAAATATTGACTCTTTGCATAATTGTCAGATGTTACTATGGTTTACTGAAGTATAATTACAAGCATTCCATAAGTGTCAAAGGCTTTTATTGACAATTACATTACGTTTATGCAAAGAGTCAATATTTGTAGTGTTGACCCTTCGTATTCAAGACCTCTGCAATCCACCCTGGCATGCTGTCAATTAACTTCTGGGCCACATCCTGACTGATTGTCACGACTTCCGCCGAAGTTGGTGCCTCTCCTTGTTTGGGCGGCGTTCGGCGGTCGTCGTCACCGGCTTTCTAGCTGCCACCGATCTACGTTTCTTTTTCCATTTGTTTTGTCTTGATTGTACACACCTGGTTCCCATTACATTATATTATTTCCCTATTTAACCCTCTGGTTCCCACATGGTTTTGTGCGTGTTTGTTCTTTGTTTTGTGTCTAAGACTTATGTGAGCTGGTGTGTTTTCCCTGCATGGAAATTAGTGTTGTTTATTTTTCGAGTAAAGTACGTCATTTACTCAGTTCTGTGTCCTGCGCCTGACTCCGTCCTACCGCTGCACATTGACACTTGACACTGATGATAGCCCATTCTTGCATAATCAATGCTTGGAGTTTGTCAGAATTTGTGGTGTTTTATTTGTCCACCCGCCTCTTGAGGATTGACCACAAGTTCTCAATGGGACTAAGGTCTGGGGAGTTTCCTGGCCATGGACCCAAAATATCGATGTTTTGTTCCCCGAGCCACTTAGTTATCACTTTTGCCTTATGGCAAGGTGCTCCATCATGCTGGAAAAGGCATTGTTTGTCACCAAACTGTTCTTGGATGGTTGGGAGAAGTTGCTCTCGGAGGATGTGTTGGTACCATTCTTTATTCATGGCTGTGTTCTTAGGCAAAAATGTGAGTGAGCCCACTCCCTTGGCTGAGAAGCAACCCCACACATGAATGGTCTCAGGATGCTTTACTGTTGGCATGACACAGGACTGATGGTAGCGCTCACCTTGTCTTCTCCGGACAAGCTTTTTTCCAGATGTCCCAAACAATCGGAAAGGGGATTCATCTGAGAAAATGACTTTACCCCAGTCCTCAGCAGTCCAAACCCTGTACCTTTTGCAGAATATCAGTCTGTCCCTGATGTTTTTCCTGGAGAGAAGTGGCTTCCTCGCTGCCCTTCTTGACACCAGGCCATCCTCCAAAAGTCTTCGCCTCACTGTGCGTGCAGATGCACTCACACCTGCCTGCTGCCATTCCTGAGAAAGCTCTGCACTGGTGGTGCCCCGATCCCGCAGCTGAATCAACTTTAGGAGACGGTCCTGGCGCTTGCTGGACTTTCTTGGGCACCCTGAAGCCTCCTTCACAACAATTGAACCTCTCTCCTTGAAGTTCTTGATGATCCGATAAATGGTTGATTTAGCAGCAATCTTACTAGCAGCAATATCCTTGCCTGTGAAGCCCTTTTTGTGCAAAGCAATGATGACGGCACGTGTTTCCTTGCAGGTAACCATGGTTAACAGAGGAAGAACAATGATTTCAAGCACCACCCTCCTTTTAAAGCTTCCAGTCTGTTATTCTAACTCAATCAGCATGACAGAGTGATCTCCAACCTTGTCCTCGTCAACACTCTCACCTGTGTTAACGAGATAATCACTGACATGATGTCAGCTGGTCCTTTTGTGGCAGGGCTGAAATGCAGTGGAAATGTTTTTTTTGGGATTAAGTTCATTTTCATGGCAAAGAGGGACTTTGCAATGAATTGCAATTCATCTGATCATTCTTCACAACATTCTGGAGTATATGCACATTGCCATCATAAAAACTGAGGCAGCAGACTTTGTGAAAATTAATAATTGTGTAATTCTCAAAACTTTTGACCACGACTGTAGAGACGTTTGGGAACGTTGTTTGTCCCCTCTGGAAAATGGAAATGTATAATGTCCAATAAATCTCTGAGAGCTATCTTGGTGGTTGTGTGTCTTAGAGTCTAGCAGAGTATTGAGAGCAGAGACTCATCTTCAGTAATTTTTGCATTTGGATAGATTTAGCCTTTCCTCCCCCCTCCTTGTCCTCCGACTTGATTGATGACGTCCCTGCCTTGATGAATAATGTTGTTGGCTTGCACCTCTCAGTCATCAACCTGTACTTTGGTATTGTTCCCATATATTGAGCCTACCCTTTAGTCTTGTGGTAAGAGTTCTGTTTTGAAGTCAGAAGGTTGGGTGTTCGATCCTGGCCAAGACATACCAAGTTTTTAGAAAATGTGACTGTATGAGTCTTTGTTAGGCACTCAGCATTAAATATATTGCACAGAGGATATTTTAAACACCATCCCCAAATATCTGACCTGTTGAGGAACTACATTCCCATTTTACCTAAAAACCTGCCAACTTCTAGGATGGCTGTGGTCCTCTGTAGCTCAGCTGGTAGAGCATGGCGCTTGTAACGCCAGGGTAGTGGGTTCGATCCCCGGGACCACACAAACATTTATGCACGCATGACTGTAAGTCGCTTTGGATAAAAGCGTCTGCTAAATGGCATATTATGGCTAAGTGATCATTGCAGTTACTTTTCGCCACAAAGGTTGAGAGTTCAAGTCCCTTCTGTGACCAATTCCCAACTGTTTAATGGTGTCAGTCTACCTTCTAAGTTCATGCAATTTCAATTGTTATGTTGTTTTACCTGAATGGACGGATGCTGGCGGTCTGGAGTCACGCGGCGATCGACGTCGCTCTTGGGCGAGCTGTCCTGTGGGGAAGAGCCATGCATGTCAGGTGATTGTTGCAACTGTCAGTAACGTTTCAGAAAGGAGTGAGTAGCACCGCTATGCTGTTTTACCTGAGTGGAATACCTACTTGTAGCCATGGCTTATAAGCCATTTTCCTCTTCCAATCTAAGGAGGGTAGATGATGATTAAGGATACAGCACAGATAAAATACAACCAATCGTCATTATCAGTAGACAGTTTTGGTGTAGACAGATTTAGGTGAATATAGGTACATTCCATTTGTTATGTCTGAAAATCATACAGTAGCTACCTTTCTTGTTGTTGACCCGTGGACATCTCCTTTTCGTCCGTCTTGGGACTGGCGTAGGTTCTTGGAGGTAGGCCTTCAATTCCATAACTAAGCCTATAGGCTAGATGAAATGAATGGGCATAATAGGTAAGGGGGCATTGAAAAGGAGATTAAAATAGTTACCCAAGATACCCAGAACAGTGCTTCACCTAGGATGGTAGTAGGCATGGTCAATGGCACGGTTTTAGAGGCCCTCTTGGCTGCAGAGACAACATTTTGCTGTTTTAAATCAAATTTCCTGCAATTCCACACATTTTGCCATGGGGTATTTTACAGTTTTAAAGTTGGTTTCCTGCAATTCTACACATTTTGTCATGGTGCTGAGAGAAAAACTGCAGTTTCAAAGCTAATTTACTGCAATTCTACACATTTTGGCTTATGTCGTGTTCTCATGCTATTTAAATGTTTTGTCATTTTGCAGACATTCTTATCCAGAGCAACTTAAAGTAGTGAGTGCATACATTTTTGTACTTTTTCGTACTATCTGAGTGACTCAAACATTATAACAAAATCACTGGGCCCTTATGCCGTTTTTAGAATTTCTGATTGTCCCTGACTGTCTAGTTTTTATTTAGGTTATTTTTTGTTCTCAAAGATTATCTTAATTAAAAAATATATTGCTCCATTATATTGTCAACATACTTTATACAGTGCATTCGGAAAGTATTCAGACCCCTTGACTTTTTCAACATTTTGTTACGTTACAGCCTTATTCTAAAATTGATTTAAAAAATGTTTTCCCTCATCAATCTACACACAATACACCATAATGACAAAGCAAAAACAGGTTTTTAGAAATTTTTGCAAATGTATAGAACATTTAAAACTGAAATATTACATTTACATAAATATTCAGACCCTTTACTCAGTACTTTGTTGAAGCACCTTTGGCAGCAATTACAGCCTTGAGTCTTTTTGGGTATGACGCTACAAGCTTGGCACACCTGTATTTGGGGAGTTTCTCCCATTCTTCTCTGCAGATCCTCTCAAACTCTGTCAGGTTGGATGGGGAGCATCGCTGCACAGCTATTTTCAGGTCTCTCCAGAGATGTTCGATCGGGTTCAAATCCGGGCTCTGGCTGAGCCACTCAAGGACATTGAGGCTTGTCCCGAAGCCACTCCTGCATTGTCTTGGCTGTGTGCTTAGGGTTGTTGTCCTGTTGGAAGGTGAACCTTCGCCCCAGTCTAAGGTCCTGAGCGCTCTGGAGCAGGTTTTCATCAAGGATCTCTCTGTACTTTGCTCCGTTCATCTTTCCCTCGAGCCTGACTAGTCTCCCAGTCCCTGCCGCTGAAAAACACCTCCACAGCATGATGCTGCCACCACCATGCTTCACCTTAGGGATGGTGCAAGGTTTCCTTGGCATGTGTCTTTTACTGAGGAGTGGCTTCCGTCCAGCCACTGTACCATAAAGGCCTGATTGGTGGTGTGCTGCAGAGATGGTTCTGCATCTGGAAGGTTCTCCCATCTCCACAGAGGAACTCTACAGCTCTGTCAGAGTGACCATTGGGTTCTTGTTCACCTCCCTGACCAAGGCCCTTCTACCCCAATTGATCAATTTGGCCGGTTGGCCGGCTCTAGGAAGAGGCTTGGTGGTTCCGCTGTGTTCTTGGGGACCTTCAATGCTGCAGACTTTTTTCAGTACCTTTCCCCAAATCTGTGCCTCAACACAATCCTGTCTCGGAGCTCTACAGACAATTCCTTCAACCTCAAGGCTTGGTTTTTGCTCTGACATGCACTGTCATCTGTGGGACTGCCCTTTCCTACCTGGACAAGAGGAACACCTACGTGAGAATGCTATTCATTGACTACAGCTCAACGTTCAACACCATAGTGCCCTCAAAACTCATCACTAAGCTAAGGATCCTGGGACTAAACACCTCCCTCTGCAACTGGATCCTGGACTTCCTGACGGGCCGCCCCCAGGTGGTAAGGGTATGTAACAACACATATGCCACGCTGATCCTCAACACGGGGGCCCCTCAGGGGTGCGTGCTCAGTCCCCTCCTGTACTCCCTGTTCACCCATGACTGCATGGCCAGGCACGACTCCAACACCATCATGAAGTTTGCCGACGACACAACAGTGGTAGGCCTGATCACCGACAACGATGAGACAGCCTATAGGGAGGAGGTCAGAGACCTGGCCGTGTGGTGCCAGGATAACAACCTCTCCCTCAACGTGACCAAGACAAAGGAGATGATTGTGGACTACAGGAAAAAAAAAGAGGACTGAGCATGCCCCCATTCTCATCGACGCGGCTGTAGTAGAACAAGTTGAGAGATTCAAGTTCCTTGGTGTCCACATCACCAACAAACTATCATGGTCCAAACACACCAAGACAGTCGTGAAGAGGGAGTCACGCCCCCTCAGGAGACTGAAAAGATTTGGCATAGGTCCTCAGATCGTCAAAAAGTTATACAGCTGCACCATCGAGAGCATCCTGACTGGTTGCATCACCGCCTGGTATGGCAACTGCTCGGCCTCCGACCGCAAGGCACTACAGAGGGTCGTGCGTACGGCCCAGTACATCACTGGGGCCAAGCTTCCTGCCATCCAGGACCTCTATACCAGGCGGTGTCAGGGAAGGCCCTCAAAATTGTCAAAGACTCCAGCCACCCTAGTCATAGACTGTTCTCTCTGCTACCGCACGGCAAGCGGTACTGGAGCGCCAAGTCTAGGTCCAAAAGGCTTCTCAACAGCTTCTACCCCCAAGCCATAAGACTCCTGAACAGCTAATCATGGCTACCCGTACTATTTGCATTGTCCCCCATTCCATCTATTTACGCTGCTGCTACTATGTTTATTATTTATGCATAGTCACTTTAACTCTACCCACATGTACATATTACCTCAACTACCTCAACTAGCCGGTGCCCCCGCACATTGACTCTGCACCGGTACCCCCCTGTATATAGCCTCCCTACTGTTATTTTATTTTACTTCTGCTCTTTTGTTCTCAACACTTTTTATTTGTATTTTACTTTTTTATAAAAAAATTAATGCATTGTTGGTTAAGGGCTGTAAGTAAGCATTTCACAGTAATGTCTACACCTGTTGTATTCGGCGCGTGTGGCAAATAGAATTTGATTTGATTTGAAATCCCTCCAGCCAATAATGTCTATTTTCACAGCATTCAGCTCATGGTCTGGTTACAAGATCAACTGGTCTAAATCAGCTCTACTACCTCTTAACTCAGCTATGGGAAGCGTGCAACTACAACCCATGATCCCAGTGAAGAAACAAATCACCTACTTAAGCATTACCATATCCCCCTATATTCACACTACTTGCAGGAAGAACTACTTAGAAACCTTTCAAAAGATCCAAAAATACATAAAATGGTGGTCCGCTATGGCCACTTTTTTGCATGCTAGAATCTCAATGATTAAAATGAATGTCCTCCCTCGTATAAGTGTTATGAGTTCCATGTTACTACTGCCTCCTCCTATAGACTATTGGTCTAAACTTGACTCTGTCATAAAGTTCATTTGGGGGAGAAAGATTCCACAGAGAACAAAAGCATCAGGTGGATTTGCAGTTCCAAATCTAAAATTGTATCACCTATCGTTCCAAATGAATTTCCTGAAGACCTGGTTAAACCCAGAGGCTTCTGTATCACGCCCTGACTCAGGGGACGCTTAAATGTTGAGTCAGGGTGTGTATATTCTTTGTTGTGCGTTTGCTATGTTTGTATTCTAGTATGTGTTGGCCGGTGTGTTGGCCGGTGTGGTTCCCAATCAGAGGCAGCTGTCGCTCGTTGTCTCTGATTGGGGATCATACTTAGGCAGCCTATTGGCACTAGTGGGTTGTGGGATCTTGTTCCGTGTGAGGTATGTTGTGAGTGCTACCTTGGACTTCACGTTTCGTTTCATTTGTTGTTTTGTCGTGGTGTTTATCAGTAAATAAACATGTACGTATATCACGCTACTCCTTGGTCTGTCCCGTCATTGAACGAATGTGACATTCTGTTCCTTGGCGTGCTATAGAAGAGTCAATAGTTTCACCAATTACATTTACAATATTTATTATTTTCTGGATTGACTCCTAATAAATGTGCATTATTGTTTGGACCCATTATAGCATACTCAGTAAATGTGTGGAACGCTACAGAGAAGCATATGAGATCTAATATGAGATGTGGTCCTCTGTAGCTCAGCTGGTAGAGCACGGCGCTTGTAACGCCAAGGTAGTGGGTTCGATCCCCGGGACCACCCATACACAAAAATGTATGCAAGCACGACTGTAAGTCGCTTTGGATAAAAGCGTCTGCTAAATGGCATATTATTTATTATATTATTATTATAATCTTAAATGGCATTCAAACTCTCCAATTTGGCGTAATAAAGAACTCTTAGCGTGTAAGAAACCATTTATATCAAATTCTTGGTCTAAGAAGGGTATTTATACTTTCAAAGACATATTCAATTTGAATGGACTCCTCAGTTTCCAGGAAATCTGCCAGTGTTTTAATGTCCCAGGTTCATCATTTTGTCTTTACCTTCAACTCCGCCTATCCATGCGAGCCTGTGGGATCCCCTGTGTAGCAGAACTAGCAATACACCATTTGGTCAAACTTCTAACGGACAGACGCCCCTCAAAAGGAGTTGTTTCTAATATCTAAAGTCAATTAATTCTAGGAGCACAAAAACCATTAACTCTATCCACTGTATGGGAAAATGATTTTACGCTTGCTGACAGACAAATCAATTGCGAGACAGTACAGAAAAATATACAGTGGGGAGAACAAGTATTTGATACACTGCCGATTTTGCAGGTTTTCCTACTTACAAAGCATGTAGAGGTCTGTAATTTATATCATAGGTACACTTCAACTGTGAGAGACGGAATCTAAAACAAAAATCCAGAAAATCACATTGTATGATTTTTAAGTAATTCATTTGCATTTTATTGCATGACATAAGTATTTGATCACCTACCAACCAGTAAGAATTCCGGCTCTCACAGACCTGTTAGTTTTTCTTTAAGAAGCCCTCCTGTTCTCCACTCATTACCTGTATTAACTGCACCTGTTTGAACTTGTTACCTGTATAAAAGACACCTGTCCACACACTCAATCAAACAGACTCCAACCTCTCCACAATGGCCAAGACCAGAGAGCTGTGTAAGGACATCAGGGATAAAACTGTAGACCTGCACAAGGCTGGGATGGGCTACAGGACAATAGGCAAGCAGCTTGGTGAGAAGGCAACAACTGTTGGCGCAATTATTAGAAAATGGAAGAAGTTCAAGATGGCGGTCAATCATCCTCGGTCTGGGGCTCCATGCAAGATCTCACCTCGTGGGGCATCAATGATCACGAGGAAGGTGAGGGATCAGCCCAGAACTACACGGCAGGACCGGGTCAATGACCTGAAGAGAGCTGGAACCACAGTCTCAAGGAAAACCATTAGTAACACACTACGCCGTCATGGATTAAATTCCTGCAGCGCACGCAAGGTCCCCCTGCTCAAGCCAGCGCATGTCCAGGCCCGTCTGAAGTTTGCCAATGACCATCTGGATGATCCAGAGGAGGAATGGGAGAAGGTCATGTGGTCTGATGAGACAAAAATATAGCTTTTTGGTCTAAACTCCACTCGCCGTGTTTGGGGGAAGAAGAAGGATGAGTACAACCCCAAGAACACCATCCCAACTGTGAAGCATGGAGGTGGAAACATCATTATTTGGGGATGCTTTTCTGCAAAGGGGACAGGACAACTGCACCGTATTGAGGGGAGGATGGATGGGGCCATGTATCTTGGCCAACAACCTCCTTCCCTCAGTAAGCATTGAAGATGGGTCGTGGCTGGGTCTTCCAGCATGACAACAACCCGAAACACACAGCCAGGGCAACTAAGGAGTGGCTCCGTAAGAAGCATCTCAAGGTCCTGGAGTGGCCTAGCCAGTCTCCAGACCTGAACCCAATAGAAAATCTTTGGAGGGAGCTGAAAGTCCATATTGCCCAGCGACAGCCCCGAAACCTGAAGGATCTGGAGAAGGTCTGTATGGAAGAGTGGGCCAAAATCCCTGCTGCAGTGTGTGCAAACCTGGTCAAGACCTACAGGAAACGTATGATCTCTGTAATTGCAAACAAAGGTTTCTGTACCAAATATTAAGTTCTGCTTTTCTGATGTATCAATTACTAATGTCATGCAATAAAATGCAAATTAATTACTTTAAAATCATACGATGTGATTTTCTGGATTTTTTATTTTTTTGATTCCGTCTCTCACAGTTGAAGTGTACCTATGATAAAAATTACAGACCTCTACATGCTTTGTAAGTAGGAAAACCTGCAAAATCGGCAGTGTATCAAATACTTGTTCTCCCCACTGTATTTGGATCATCTAGAAACCCCAATCACCAATTGTACCAATTAAAAATTTGCCAAAGAACCTATCTAACACCTCAAAAAAGACATAACATGGGCCTCCTTTAGCTCAGTTGGTAGAGCATGGCGCTTGCAACGCCAGGGTTGTGGGTTCGATTCCCATGGGGGGCCAGTATGAAAAATTTATGCACTCACTAACTGTAAGTCACTCTGGAAAAGAGTGTCTGCTAAATGACTAAAATGTAAATGTATTAGTCCATCGCCATTATGTGAGTTCTGCACCACAGGGGACCTTGGTACTTTTCAGCATGTGCTGTGGAAATGCCCGGGGGTGATTGAATTCTGGGGGAAAGTCAACGATGTCATCTATGTACTTATAGATAAAATACTGCCATTATATCCAATAGTGATGTTGCTTTGTGATGACTCTGATTTGCACTTGTCAGAACGCCAACAGAGAGTGTGGTTGGCAGGAACCACAGCTGCTAAGAAAATGATTGTACAAAGGTGGATTCAACCTCATCAGTTACCATTGCAAAAATGGCTGCTCACATTTAAGGAAATTGTACTTATGGAGCTCTCTGGACACATGGAAAAAAGCAGCAGCGGATATTTTTGAACTCTTAACCAATGGGCGTTTTACATCCATGAATGTGTATCAATTATTTGTCACTATTTCTGAGACTATATGATGTATTGTTTAGAAGATTTACTATGTAATATTAATGTATTTGTTTTTATCTCATGATTTATTTTAGATTGCCGATGGGGGATTGGGAGATTTAAAAAAATTATACCTATAAATGTATTGTATGAATCCTATGCATTGAAATAATAAAAACTTGACGTATAACTTGACTAGAATAATAGTGAAGAAATAAAAACGATTAAATAACACATATGGAATCATGTAGTACCCAAAAAAGTGTTAAATAAATCAAAATATATTTTATATTTCAGATTCTTCAAATAGCCACCCTTTGCCTAGATGACAGCTTTGCACACTCTTGGCATTCTCTCAACCAGCTTCACCTGGAAGGCTTTTCCAACAGTCTTGAAGGAGTTCCCACATATGCTGAGTACTTGTTGACTGCTTTTCCTTCACTCTGCCATCCAACTCATCCCAAACCATTTCAATTGGGTTGAGGTTAGGGGATTGTGGAGGCCAGGTCACGTTATCACGTTTCAGGAGAAGACCCAGATGCAGAGAGTGTTGAAGTAACACAAGTTTATTACAAAAACAGGGGGCAGGCAAACGACAGGTCAAGGGCAGGCAGAGGTCTGTAATCCAGATCAGAGTCCAAAAGGTACAGAACGGCAGGCAGGCTCAGGGTCAGGGCAGGCAGAATGGTCAAAACTAGAAAACAGGAACTTGAGAGACAGGAGCAAGGGGAAAACCGCTGGTTGGCTTGACAAAACAAAACGAACTGGCAACAGACAAACCGAGAACACAGGTATAAATATAATGGGGAAGATGGATGACACCTGGAGGGGGGTGGAGACAATCACAAAAACAGGTGAAAGGCCATCGCTCTCTCTCTTTTGTTCATTAACACAGGTGGTCCGAGAAGCCACCACGCCGGACACAGAGTGACCCACCCGTTACCTGAGAGGCCTTTCAGTTGTATGTCTCCCCTCCCCGTTCCCCCCAACCTTTATTAAAGAACAACTTTGGTTTGAGCACTGCAAAACTGTCTGCCGCTGTCTTATTTTATTGTGAGTTTCACCTCTGACTCCACTGGGCTGCCACAACACACACACACGCACTTGCACCTTTATGTACTGTTAAAGCTTCAGGCATTCTAAATGAGTGTGTCTGTAGGAGAAAAAACTGTCTGTATGGATACAAAGAGCTTTTAAACTTGTCCAACAATGTAACCTTAACCATCTGTACTGTTCCAATAACTTTACACACAAAGGCCTACACATTCTCTGCAACTGGATCCTGGACATCCTGACGGGCCGTCCCCAGGTGGTAAGGTTAGGTAACAACACATCTGCCACGCTGATCCTCAACACGGGGGCCTCTCAGGGGTGCGTGCTCAGTCCCCTCCTGTTCACCCATGACTGCATGGCCAGGCACGACTCCAACACCATCATTAAGTTTGCAGACGACAGAAGAATGGTAGGCCTGAGACTGAAAAGATTTGGCATGGGTCTCATATCCTCAAAAGGTTCTACAGATGCACCATCGAGAGCATCCTGACTGGTTGCATCACTGCCTGGTATGGCAACTGCTCGGTCTCCGACCGCAAGGCACTACAGAGGGTAGTGCGTACGGCCCAGTACATCACTGGGGCCAAGCTTCCTGCCATCCAGGACCTCTATACCAGGCGGTGTCAGAGGAAGGCCCTAAAAATGGTCAAATTCTCCAGCCACCCTAGTCATAAACTGTTCTCTCTGCTATCGCACGGCAAGCGGTACCGGAGCGCCAAGTCTAGGTCCAAGAGGCTTCTAAACAGCTTCTACTCCCAAGCCATAAGACTCCTGAACATCTAATCAAATGGCTACGCAGACTATTTGCATTGCTGCTACTCTCTGTTTATTATCTATGCATAGTCACTTCAATAAGACTGCGGACCTGGCATCTTTTCACTCCCTCCTCTCTACATTTTCTTCCTCTGTTTCTGCTGCTAAAGCCACTTTCTACCACTCTAAATTCCAAGCATCTGCATCTAACCCTAGGAAGCTCTTTGCCACCTTCTCCTCCCTGCTGAATCCCCCCCCCCCCCCCCCCCCCGCCTCCTCCCTCTCTGTGGATGCCTTCGTCAACCATTTTGAAAAGAAGGTTGACGACATCCGATCCTCGTTTGTTAAGTCAAATGACACCGCTGGTCTTGCTCACACTGCCCTACCCTATGCTTTGACTTCTTTCTCCCCTCTCTCTCCAGATGAAATCTTGCAACTTCTGACGGCCGGCCACCCAACAACCCGCCTGCTTGACCCTATCCCCTCCTCTCTTCTCCAGACCATTTCCGGAGACCTTCTCCCTTACCTCACCTCGCTCATCAACTCATCCTTGACCGCTGGCTATGTCCCTTCCGTCTTCAAGAGAGCGAGAGTTGCACCCCTTCTCAAAAAACCTACACTCGATCCCTCCGATGTCAACAACTACAGACCAGTATCCCTTCTTTCTTTTCTCTCAAACTCTTGAGCGTGCCGTCTTTAGCCACCTCTCTTGCTATCTCTCTCAGAATGACCTTCTTGATCCAAACCAGTCAGGTTTCAAGACTGGTCATTCAACTGAGACTGTTCTTCTCTGTGTCACGGAGGCTCTCCGCACTGCTAAAGCTAACTCTTTCTTCTCTGCTCTCGTCCTTCTAGACCTATCTGCTGCCTTTGATACTGTGAACCATCAGATCCTCCTCTCCACCCTCTCCGATTTGGGCATCTCCGGCGTGGCTCACTCTTGGATTGCGTCCTACCTGACAGGTCGCTCCTACCAGGTGGCGTGGCGAGAATCTGTCACCGCACCACGTGCTCTCACCACTGGTGTCCCCCAGGGCTCAGTTCTAGGCCCTCTCCTATTCTCGCTATACACCAAGTCACTTGGCTCTGTCATATCCTCACATGGCCTCTCCTATCATTGCTACGCAGACGACACACAATTAATCTTCTCCTTTCCCCCTTCTGATAACCAGGTGGCGAATCGCATCTCTGCATGTCTGGCAGACATATCAGTGTGGATGACAGATCACCACCTCAAGCTGAACCTCGGCAAGACGGAGCTGCTCTTCCTCCCGGGGAAGGACTGCCCGTTCCATGATCTCGCCATCACAGTTGACAACTCCGTTGTGTCCTCCTCCCAGAGTGCAAAGAGCCTTGGCGTGACCCTGGACAACACCCTGTCATTCTCCGCTAACATCAAGGCGGTGACCCGATCCTGTAGGTTCATGCTCTACAACATTCGCAGAGTACGACCCTGCCTTACACAGGAAGCGGCACAGGTCCTAATCCAGGCACTTGTCATCTCCCGTCTGGATTACTGCAACTCGCTATTGGCTGGGCTCCCTGCCTGTGCCATTAAACCCCTACAACTTATCCAGAACGCCGCAGCCCGTCTGGTGTTCAACCTACCCAAGTTCTCTCACGTCACCCCGCTCCTCCGCACACTCCACTGGCTTCCAGTTGAAGCTCGCATCTGCTACAAGACCATGGTGCTTGCCTACGGAGCTGTGAGGGGAACGGCACCTCCGTACCTTCAGGCTCTGATCAGTCACTACACCCAAACGAGGGCATTGCGTTCATCCACCTCTGGCCTGCTGGCCCCCCTACCTCTGCGGAAGCACAGTTCCCGCTCAGCCCAGTCAAAACTGTTCGCTGTCTGGCACCCCAATGGTGGAACAAGCTCCCTCAAGATGCCAGGACAGCGGAGTCACTCACCACCTTCCGGAGACACTTGAATCCCCACCTCTTTAAGGAATACCTGGGATAGGATTAAGTAATAATTCTCCCCACCTTACCCCACCCCAAAGAAAAAAAAAAGAAAAAAAAATAATATATATTGTAAAGTGGTTGTCCCACTGGCTATCATAAGGTGAATGCACCAATTTGTAAGTCGCTCTGGATAAGAGCGTCTGCTAAATGACGTAAATGTAAATGTAAAATAACTCTACCTACATGTACATATTACCTCAATTACCTTGACTAACCGGTGCCCCCGCACATTGACTCTGTGCCGGTACCCCTGTATATAGCCTCGCTATTGTTATTTTACTATTGTTATTTTACTGCTGCTCTTTAATTATTTGTTACTTTCTTTTTTTTTTGCATTGTTGGTTAAGGGCTTGTAAGTAAGCATTTCACTGTAAGGCCTAGACCTGTTGTATTCGGCACATGTGACAAATCAAATTTGATTTTGATTTGATTTGAAGTATGCTAGATTATTGTACAACCTGTAGGTTTTACCTAAATGTTAGACAGTAAGGGCCAGATACAGATTAGGCTAAACCTAGACCTGGACTAAAAATCTATGTCAATGGAGATTCAGGACTAGGCTTAATCTGTTTCTTGATTGATTCATTAAAAGGTTCCTCTCAGTCAGTTTGTATCATCCCTTGGTATTCAACCTAATCCATTATGTTATTAGGTGTTCAGTCTGAGCTGCGTGGTCCTCTGTGGATCAACGCTGACATCCTACCAGGCCCTGGAGGCAAGGCCACACCCCTTGACCCCAAAGTCTTCCTGGAGGCCGCGGAGACCTCTGGTTTCCATGGCAACATGCTCTCCCTGGGTTGGACCACGGGCTGTGCTGCAGATACGGACAACCCAGGTAAGTTAACCTGAACACATTTGAAGATGCAACCCTTAACCCCAGTTGTGGTGCAACGTAGCAAAGGATTGTTTATTCCGTGTGCTTGCATTTATCCCTATTGAAACAAACCTAAAATGAATACATTAACTGTCATCTGCAAAACAGCCAGTGATTTTCATCTAGGTTAGACTACCATGCTAGTGTGTCTGTCCCTCACCATCTCACTTCTCTGTCTGCTTCTTAGGCTACAGCTGGGAGATGGTGAGAGAAATGGAGACAGTATGTCGGACCTTGAGACAGTCGGTCACTTTCCCTGTCAGAGCAGCCCTCCTGGCGCGGTCGTTCCCCCAGCTACACTGGCTTCTACAGCAATCAGACAGGTACGGTGCTAAAGTGTGTGTGTGTGAGCAGCCCTCCTAGCCCAGTCATTCCCCTAGCTCCACTGGCTTCTACAACAGTCAGACAGGTAGGATATGGCTCTCACACCCAGAACCCCTGATAGACCCCTAGCCTCTACCCTATAGCCTAGCCCCTATACCCCCTAGTCTAGTGAATAGGTCTACAAGCTATATGGTCATTTCTTCACTTTGCCTTCTGACAAGCTTGCCTATCCAATCCTAGGTAGGGAGATGATGCAGCTGAAGTGAAGTGTGACTTAATCCCTTCTCTCTGAGGCACAAATCTCCTCACTCATCCATCTGTTCTCCTCTCTGTCCCTCTGCTTGGCACCACTCTGCTCTCTATCCTAAGCTCTTCACTTTATCCTCTGTGTGTGAGTGTGCAAGCTGTCCTAATTCGAACCTAATAAAATTATGCCTCTCCCTTCTCCCAGTGTAGCCAACTATCAGACAATAAAGACCCTGTGTCTCTGTTTCTTTCCCTCTCTCAGGTACAGCCTGACAGTGTGGACAGGCCAGACTGATGTTTTAGCCTTCTGCCCTACAGGAGAGACATCGACAAGAGCAGGGTCTATTATGACCTGCTGGACTCCCTGGCTACTGATCTAGGATCAGGTGCTCCCATGTCCTTATTATTATAGTCATGATCTAAAATGCTAAACTGATCCTAGATCAGCACTTCTGAATATGGGCCCAGAGCTCAGAAGACTCCTAGGCTACTTGTGAAAGGACAATAGTTGTGCATACAAAATGGCACCCTATTCCTTACGTAGTGCATTACTTTTGACCAGAGACATAGGGACAGGTGCTTTTGGTGCCTAGGGAATAAGGTACCAGGCTTGTGAAAAAAGTCAGATGGAACTGATTCTAAGCTGAACTAGTTGAAGAGGACTTTAGCAGACCTTACTTTACCTGGAGTTGCACAACACCGATGTAAAAGACAATAGTAATGTTGCCATTGTTAAACTGTGACATCAGGATCACAATGTAGCAGAATGTTTTCAGTTTCATCTGAAAGTTTACCTTGAACATTTGGCAAAAAACTATTTTTGGTATGAATGTGTTTTTCAAATTATACACCATTATGCTCATAAATTATGTGTAAGATGTCACCCTTGAGATTTCCTGTTTTAGCTCATTTACATTTGAGTCATTTAGCAGATGTTCTTATCCAGAGCATTCATCTTAAGATAGCTAGATGAGACAACCACATATCACAGTCGTAGTAAGTACATTTTTCCTCAATGAAGCAGAAATCAGCATCAGGGGGAAGCTGGTTCCACCATTGGGGTGCCAGGGCAGAGAAGAGCTTTGACTGGGCTGAGCGGGAGCTGACCTCCCGTAGAGATGGGACAGCCCAGAAACCAGTTCCCCTTGCTGCTCCGTAGGCAAGCACCATGGTCTTGTAGTGGATGCAAGCTTTGACTGGAAGCCAGTGGAGTGTGCAGAGGAGCGGGGTGACATGGGAGAACAAGGGAAGGTTGAATACCAGACAGGCTGCAACGTTCCGGATAAGTTGAAGGGGTTTGATGGCACAAGTGGGGAGCCCAGCCAACAGAGCGTTGCAGTAGTCCAGATGGGATATGACGAGTGCCTGGATTAGTACCTGCGCCACTTCCTGTGTGATGAAAGGTCGTACTCTACGTGTGTTGTAGAGCATGAACCTGCAGGAGTGAGTCACTGTTTTGATGTTTGCAGAGAACGGCAGGGTGTTGTCTAGGGTCAAGCCAAGGTTCTTTGCACTCTGGGAGTGGGACACCGTGGATTTGCCGACCGTGATGGAGAAGTCCTGGAATGTGCAGGCCTTCCCTGGGAGAAAGAGCAGCTCCATCTTGTCGAAGTTGAGCTTGAGGTGGTGGGCCGATATCCAAGCTGAGATATTGTCCAGGTTTCAAACAATGAAGGAACAGGAAAAATATAGCGATGCTAATTATAGGCCTAACCATCTTCTGGTGGATGGAAAGGCTTTCTCAAAAACCTTCTCTCAGGAAAACAAGCAACATAAACAATGACTGACAAAGACAAATGACAGAGGCAGTATATATACAGTGATAGAGTGGGGATTGGAACCAGGTGTGTGTAATGATGACGAGACAAGTCCGGGGTTGATGAGTGAAGGGCGTTTGCCAGCAGCAGGTTCGGCAGCAGCTAGAAGGCCGGCGACGCCGAACGCCTGAGCTGGAACGAGGGGGAGCCAAAGTGAAGTTTGGTGTGACAGTAACCTCCCCCCCCGTTCCCCGAGGCGCTGCCGGAGACACGGTGCGGGTCGGTCGGGATGACGCCTGTGGAAATCCCGATTGAGAGAACGGTCCAGGACGTCCAGCGCTGGAACCCAGCACCACTCTTTGGGACCGTACCCCTCCCAGTTGACCAGTTACTGGAGAGACCCCCCACCTACAGGCTGCGGACAGAGTACGCCGGGGCTCCCTCGACGTCCAAGAGAGGGGGAGGTGCATCGTGGGGTCCAGCACTAGCCAAGGGACCAGCTGCCACCGGCCTGAGGAGAGATACATGAAATGAGGGTGAGATACGGTAACTGACGGGGAGCTGTAATCACCTCATTGATTCTCCTCAGGACTTTGAACAGCCCCACAAACCGCAGGCTCAGCTTCCGGCAGGGCAGGCGGAGGGGCAGGTCCTTTGTAGAAAGCCAGACCCTGTCACCAGGGTGAAAGACCGTGGTCACACTGCGGTGACGATCGGCCTGCGCCTTCTGCCGGAGAACGACGCGCTGGAGACGGGTGTGCGCTGTGTTCCATACCTCCTCGGTGCGCCGGAACCAATCATCCACCACAGGAGCCTCAATCTGACTCCGGTGCCAGGAGGCCAGGGCCGGCTGATAGCCTAGAACACACTGAAAGGGTGTGAGGTTAGTGGAGGAGTGACGGAGGGAGCTTTGTGCATATTCTGCCCAAGGCAGAAACGCAGCCCACTCCCCCGGCCGGTCCTGACAGTAACTACGAAGGTACCTACCCAGTTCCTTATTTACCCTTTCCATCTGCCCATTTGATTGGGGACGGTACCCGGAGGAGAGTCTGACCGTGACCCCAAGTTGTTCCATGAAGGCCTTCCAGACACGGGAGGTGAACTGAGGACCACGGTCAGACACGATATCCTCCGTGAAAGATGAGAGCCTCCGCGGTCTGCATGGCCGTAAGGAGACCAGGCAGAGGAATCAAATGACAGGCTTTGGAAAACCGGTCCACAACGACCAGGACAGAGGTGTACCCCTCCGAGTGGGGAAGGTCTGTGACAAAGTCCACAGGAGAGATGGGACCTGGGTCATGTGGAACCTGCAGCGGGTGGAGGTTGTCATAGGGGAGGTGTCTCGGGGGTCTTTCTCTGTGCGCAGGTGGATTAGGAAGAGAAGTAAACCCGGATGTCCCGGGCCAAGGTGGGCCACCAGTACTTGGCGGAGAGACAGTCGATAGTACGGGCTATACCCAGGTGCCCTGACACAGGTGCTGTGTGTGCCCAGGCGAGGAGACAGTCCCGCACATCAGAGGGCACGTAGATATGCCCCTCGGGACAGTGGGCAGGTGAGGGCTCCTGTCGCAGGGCTCGACGGATGTCCGCGTCCACATTCCACACGACAAAAGCCACAATGCGGGACAGGGGAATAATGGGTGTCACATCCTCCCTCCGATCCTCTGTGTCACACACCCGGGACCACGCATCAGCCTTAACGTTCTTAGATCCCGGCCGGTATGAGAGGGTAAAGTCAAACCTGGTGAAGAATAGGGCCCACCTGGCCTGACGCAGGTTCAGCCTCTTGGCTGCTCGAATGTACTCTAGGTTCTGGTGGTCCGTCCAGACAAGGAATGGGTGTTGCGCACCCTCCAGCCAGTGCCGCCATGCCTTCAGCGTCTTCTTGACGGCCAACAACTCACGATCCCCCACGTCGTAATTCCGCTCCACAGGAGACAGCTTCCGTGAGTAGAAGGCGCATGGATGGAGTTTAGGCGGCGGTCCAGTACATTGGGAGAGAACAGCCCCTACTCCAACCTTGGAGGCATCCACCTCCACGATGAAGGGCAGAGATGGGTCAGGGTGAGCCAGAACCGTTGCGTTCGTAAACCGTTCCTTGAGCGCGCAAAAGGCTTCGTTGCCCTCCCCAGTCCAGCGCAGCTGTCGAGGACCTCCCTTCAGGAGGGAGGTGAGAGGGGCCACCACTGTGCAGAAACCCCTAATGAAGCGCCTGAAATAGTTGGAAACCGCTGCACCGCCTTGATGTTGGAGGAAACAGGCCATGACCATACTGCACTGACCTTCTGTTCTTCCATCTCCACTCCTGCGTTGGATATCCGATAGCCCAGGAAGGAGACCACCTGCTGGAAGAAAAGTCACTTCTCCGCCTTGGCATACAGGTGATGCCCTATCAGCCTCTCCAAAATGGACCTGACATGAGAGACATGTTGCTCGCGTGGAGTACACCAAGATGTCGTCTATCTACACCACTACAGAGCGACCCAACATGTCTCTAAACATCTCGTTAATGAAGGATTGGAACACCGAGGGTGCATTTGTCAGGTCTTAGGGCATTACCCTGTATTCATAGTACCCGGTGCTGGTGCTGAAGGCGGACTTCCATTCATCCCCCTCTCTGATGCGCACCAGGTTGTAGGTACTGCGTAAATCCAATTTGGAAAAGTACTTAGCACCGTGCATCTGTTCGATCACAGTGGGTATGAGAGCCAGGGGATAACTGAATTTAACTGTAGCCTTATTCAGTGTCCGGTAATAGATACAGGGGCGGAGACCTCTGTCCTTCTTCTTCAAAAAAAAGGAGCTGGAAGAGACCGTAGAGGTGGACGGACAGAGGAATCCTTGGGCCAGCGCCTCCTGGATGTAGACCTCCATGGCTTCGGTCTCTGCATGCGAGAGAGGGTAGATGTGCCCCCGTGAGAGGGTAGAACCAGGCAGTATGTCGATAGTCCAGTCCCATGGGCGATGAGGGGGCAGGCACGTGGCATGAGTCTTCGAAAGAGCCCTCCTCTCTGTCCACGATATACTGGGGTTATGCAACTGTAACCAGGGGAGACCTAAAACTACGGGGTGTGCAGGAGAGTCTAAGATGATGAACGTAATGCGTTCCTGGTGGTTGTGATCAACTGTAAGGGAAATGGGAATCGTGGTCTGGCTCACCATTCCTGTTCCTATGGGACGGTTGTCTAGGGAATGGACTGGGATAGGGGGTTGTAAAGGGACTAGATGAATGTGTAATGATAAGGCCACTGACCGGTCTAGGAAATTGCCTGGAGCACCTGAGTCTACTAGGTCAGGCTGGGTGGACAGAGAGGAGCAAGGCACGTCCACGCCTACCTGGGAAGGTGCAGGAGTGCTCCTCTGCCTGTTGCTTCCTTACCTGGTTCTCCTTCTGGGACAGGTGTTCCAGGGGTGGTCCGACTTCCCGCAGTAGGAGCAGAGACCCTGTTGAAGGCGGCGTTGACGTTCTTCTGGGGGAAGGTGCATCGTGCCCACCTCCATGGGCTCAGTCTTGCTGGAGGTTCCTGGCAGAGACCCGAACCCCTGGGATGGGCAACGACGGGCACGCAGGAGATTATCCAGGTGGATGGCCATGGCGATGAGCTGGTCCAGCGTGAGGTCCTCATCGCGACAGGCCAGCTCGGTCTGGACGTCCACCTGTAGCCCGCTGCGGTAAACCGTCAACAGGGCCTGGTCGTTCCAGCCAGTGGACGCAGCCACCGTCTGGAAATCCAGAGCGTACTCAGAAGCTGTCCTGGACTGCTTGCGCAGATGGAGGAGACTCTCACCTCCCTCTCAGCCCTCTGTTGGGTGGTCGAAAACAGCATGGAAGAGTTGGGTGAAGCACTCTTAGGACTGTACTTCTGGACCGTCCCTCTCCCAGAAGGCGTGCGCCCACTCCAGAGCCCGGCCTGTCAGCACTGAAATCACCAAGGCCACCTTGTCCCTCTCGAAGGCCGTCCCGGCATGACGTGCAGGTGCAGGAGAAACCCCCTACAGTGAGCTGGGGTGCCGTCAAACCACATCAGGAGGGGCAGTGGATGTTGCTGATCGGACCGGGTGATGTAGATGGTGGTGGGGTGGCTGGAATGACCGTGAGGAGCTGGGAAGGTGGAGGTGTAGCCTGCCGTTAGGCGTACGTTCCGGATCACCTCGTCCATGGCAGTACCGAGGTGCTCCAGGCACGAGTCGTGGCCTGCTGCCTCCGGTTTTCTTGGGTCGGTCATTCTGTCACAAGTGTAGAGAGGAGTAGGCAGGCGGCAGTTGCAGGTTTAGAACTACTGAATGTATTAAAGCACCATAGCTTAAAGCGGGACGAAACCCACAGTGCAAAATATAAAGTACTCAGGAAATAGTAGGAGAGATTCCTCTCAGGAAAACAAGCAACATAAACAATGACCGACAAAGACAAATGACAGAGGGCGTATATATACAGTGATAGAGTGGGGATTGGAACCAGGTGTGCGTAATGATGACGAGACAAGTCCGGGTTTGATGAGTGAAGGGCGTTTGCTAGCAGGAGGTTCGGCAGCAGCTAGAAGGCCGGCAACGCCGAATGCCTGAGCTGGACAGGAGGGGGAGCCAAAGCGAAGGCTAGTGTGACAGAATTAAAGGGTAACTAAAGACCCTTAATAGTGGTCTCCTGATGTGGTTTAAGCATTGTTATGTACTTACAACATCAAATGTTGTTGTTTTTCTATTAAGAAAGTGTGACTTTGAAAGCGAAAACCTGAACAAAATAATGTGAATTTCTGACTCAGTTGACAGCCTCATTTATCTGTTTCAATAGTAGGCCTACTTGCACAGTACAGGTTGGGTTGGACTGACTGTGAAAGACCAATATAGGATAGATCATTTTCAAGGGTTCAGGGTCATTGTTTCTCATAGAATTTTTCACACAGAGCGCCTTTCCTTTACTGATCGGGATATTTTGGGCAAAATTAGAGTATACCCACTTCTCCAGGCACCACTGCTGGCGCCGAGTGACTTGGTGTATAGAGAAAAGAGGAGAGGGCCGTAAAGCAGTTTATTAGCAGTAAAGGAGCACAACAGAACAAGCGAAAGGCAACACAACAACTACCTCGTCAAATAGTGTACAAAACAGCAGTGTTGAATAAATACTCTGTAAATACTATAATTGGATGCTCTGAAATTCTTACTAAGCACTTTCAAGCAGAACATTTATATTCGTGATCAAGAATCTTGATTGTCTTGTTTTTTATTTGGTGTTCATTCTTCCCAGTGACAAAGATACATATTTTCCTTATTGACTTAGATCTTCCACAGTCAGAGGAGTTAGCCTGAGTCCCAGATGTGTTTGTTCTGTGTTGCCAAATCCATTGCTTTCAATCTGTCATTGATTTAGTCAGAGAATGACTCACTCCCCCTTCCCTTTGAAGAGTAAATTCTTCTGTCCTTGTCCTTATAGGATTCAAGGCCTCCACTGAAGTTCATTCCAGTTCATTCCATGTGTTAAAAGCATCTCTGTCTGTTGTTAGATGTCCTGAGGAGAAGTGCCATGAGATTTCTGCTCTCAGACTTCAAACGGATATTGATTGATCAATTGATCAAAGAAGAGCTGTCGTGTTATCCATGGTTCTGATGTTCTGATCGTAATTCCTCTATTCCTTCCTGAGCTTGATGGAATTGCAAGTCTGGTTGTCAAAATAAGTGTAATTAAGCACATTGAAAAAGCTGGGATGAGGAATAATAGACTTCTGGTAAGAAGGCACAAGTTCTTTGTTGACAATGTTATGGTCACACAGCATCAACAGCGCTTGACATAGGAAGCAAAGCACACAGTAGTCAGACACACAAAGAAAATGCAGAGTTCTAGTCTGGTCCCAGAACTGTTTGTGCTGTTTTGACAAGGCGTAACAATGACTATAGGCCCGGGGTTAACAAGACAGCACGAATAGATCTGGGACCAGGCTAGCATTGTTCGTCTTAGTGGCTGAAGAGCTCCTCGAAGTTGACCAGCTGTTTAATCTGCTCAGTCTGCATGGAGTGTCTCCTCAGCAGTGTCTTAGACTTCAGATCCCTGGGGAAGGAAGGTGCGCAGGGGACAAGAGGCTTTGACCCTGCTGCAACACCCCCATTCAGATTCAGTGCTTTGGTGCTCCCACTCAGGCCGGGGCAGGTTGAGAAGGGGCTGACCCCGATGTCGGGTATGGGTGCTTTGGGGTTGAGAGGAGGCAGGTATCCCGGCCTGGTGTGGGAGATGTGATCCAGGAGCAGGGCCCCCGAGCCTCTTCTCTCCAGGTTCGCGGGTCCCCTTCTCTGGGCAGCGCTCTCCAGGGACTCCCTGGAGCCTGACAGGGTGGATGACCGGCTGGTGACCAGCTTACGCTTCTCAGTTCCCCCTACACCACCCCCTATGCCTCTGTTAGATTCATTACACTCTGGGTGGCTGCTGTGGCCGAACTGGGGCAGCTGGGAGTCGGAGCTATAGTGGTCCATGCCGATGTTGCGGCGGCGGACTACGTTCCTTAGGCTGGACACGGCCAGGTTAGGGAGGCAGCAGTCTAGGGAGATTTTGTCCACTGGGAGGACTGGTTCATGGCCGCCGCAGGGACAGTTGGGGCAGCCTCCTCCATCCCCCCGGTGCAAGAGGTTGGGGTGGGAAGAAGCTGCAGTGCTGTCATAAGACATCTTCCTACTCAGGCCTCTCCTTCGTCCTCCTCCGCCTCCCTCGCTCCCAGCCACCTGAGATACAAAGAATATATGGCAAAATTAATTATTATACAGACACATGATAATATTTGTTATTATTATTATTATTATTATTATTATTATTATTATTATTATTATTATTATTATGACCTGCTCCAGGGCCCTTAGCAGCCCTGTGGCGTCTTTGGCATCGATGCTCTGGTTGCGGGCGATGGTCGGCTGTAACCCAGGCCCTGCCCTTCCGGACCCAGAGAAGGCCAGGCCGTTGACCCAGAAGGAGAGCTCCTCCTCTGGGGGGATGTCCAGCAGCTCCTCGGTCAGGCTGAAATAAACCACACACATACACACAAATACACATTTGGTTGGAGAGGCTGGAGCAATGGGCAGCAACTAGTGCAGTGCCCTTTGAGCAGTTTAGGGGTTAAGTGTCTTCAAGGGCACATTAGTAGGTGATGGCATCTAGGACACTGATGCTAGCAACCTTCCGGTTGCCGCCCACTCCAAAAATATTTTTTTCCTGACAGACATGGGATTTGAACCCCTGCTTCTCTTGGCTACCTACCTGGAGGCCTTGCTCTGCTTCAGCAGCAGGGATGGAGGGATCTTCAGCCAGGGCTCTGAGTGGAGCCGCTGGAGATGGAGCAGCTTCGCCACCCCAGGACTTGGGCCTAGTAACAGCCTAGGGTCCCTGGTCGGGGAGCCCGGCTGAGAAGAACCAGAACCAGTAGAACCAGAGATGGGAGTTCCCCTTCCTCCACCCTGGTGGTGGTGCTCCCTGAGGCCCAAGAGGGGGCTCCCTGGCTGGGGGGAGGCGGTGGCGGAGGAGCCCTGCGGAGGGGTGCGGAGCTGGATCTCTGAGGGGGACATACAGCAGGCGGCCGAGCCAGGGGTGCAGTGCAGGCGCTCCTCCAGGTCGGGCGGTGGAGGCACGTTCAGGTACTGCTTGGTCATCTGGCGTCCCGACGGCAGCTTGTCCGTGGTGATGATGATGACCTATAATGTAATATAATATAAATAATATAATACATAATAAAATATATTACATGCCATTTAGCAGAAGCTTTTATCCAAAAGTTACTTATAGTAGAGCATGTATACATTTGGCCCCAGCGTAGGGTTGCAAAAATTAGGCAACTTTCCCAAAATTCCCAGGTTTTCCAGAAATCCTGGTTGGAATAGTAATAGAAAGTTAATAAGCAGGAAATCTAGAATCATCCAACCAGGATTTCTGGAAAACCTAGGAATTTGGGGAAAATTACCTGTATTTTGCAACCCTACCCAAGCAGGAATCTAACCCACATCCTCACCTCCTTGCCCTTGGCCTTGCAGGCATCCAGTAGGACTTTCAGGGCCTCCTCGTCCCCTGCATTGACAGCATAGACCAGAGCTGAGGAGCCAGAGTGGTCGTTCAGACTGGGGTCGGCTCCACTCCCCAGCAGCAGAGAGAGGACGTCCGCTCCGGCCTGCTCCAGACACGTATGCATCAGGGCCGTCTTACCGGCCTTATCCTGGATGTTTGGGTCAGCACCACTCTCCAGCAAGTACCTGTGGGGGAACATGGATGACATGTTGATCAATACCCTGTGGATCAGTAAACTCCTGAAGAGGATGTAAAGTGTATTTTTACTTGGCTACCCTACGGTAGGGCAGGGGTGGCCAATATTATTCATGAAGGGCAGGTGTTGGTGCAGGATTTGATCCAATCATAGTCTTCAATGTATTATTTAAGTCAGGTGTGTAATTGTTTCGGCTGGAATGAAAGCCTGCACACACACACTGGCCCATTGGGGATACAATTGGGCCCCTGCTCTGCAGTGTTTACTTTCTACTCCTTAACACCAAACACCAACCCAACCCATATGAGGTGTCATGGACTAGTAGCTTACTTACCGAACCATCTTGTGTTTGGGCACGCTCTGTGCGTCCGTGTGGCGTGTCCGGCACGCCACCATGAGGGGCGTCTCGCCACGCTCGTTGCTCTCGTTGATGTAAGCCCCTCCCTCCAGCAGCAGGCGTGTCAGACGCAGTCGACTCAGGAACACGGCCTTGAGCAGAGAGTTCCCATCCGTATGCACCCCCGTCGCGTCCTCCATGACAGGGTCAAAGGTCAGGTGGCTCTCTAATGCAAGTACTGGTACTGTGTCTTACAGGGTCATCAGTAGCGTAGAGAGGCAACTCTGTCAATGCCCTGTGGAAACACAGATGGACAGAAAAGGTGTCTTAGTGTTACTGAACTACAGCATTACAGCATTAAATTAAAGATGAAAGGTCATGCTAATGCAGGTAGTGGTAAGTGGCTTATAGGGTCATCAGTGAGATTCTAGATTTAACTTCGTCATGACCCTGTGGGATCACATATAGACAGATGTGTTCATAGAAATAGAATTACTGGAATATTACTAGAGGGGATTAAAATAAGAATTCCCCATTCAAGTCAGTGTTCTATGATGGGTGGACCGGTGGCCATTTTGAGTGTACCCATAACTGAGGGGGTCTGAGTTTGTTTCCGCTGCTTTTGATGCAATGGCTCTTTTAGATTTTCCAAGGTTTGAAGATAGATTATTTTATGCTAATATTATGAAATCATAGATTATGGAACTGTTGATACCGTCTTGGACCACACAGTATTTCCTGCTCCTAACACCTATGATATCTTCACTTTATTCTCATCAACAAACTATCATGGTCCAAACACACCAAGACAGTCGTGAAGAGGGCACGACAAAGCCTATTTCCCCTCAGGAGACTGAAAAGATTTGGCATGAGTCCTCAGATCCTCAAAAAGTTCTACAGCTGCACGATCGACAGCATCCTGACTGGTTGCTTCACTGCCTGGTATGGCAACTGCTCGGCCTCCGACCGCAAGGCACTACAGAGGGTAGTGCGTACGGCCCAGTACATCACTGGGGCCAAGCTTCCTGCCATCCAGGACCTCTATACCAGGCGGTGTCAGAGGAAGGCCTTAAAAATTGTCAAAGACTCCAGCCACCCTAGTCATAAACTGTTATCTCTGCTACTGCACGGCATGCGGTACCGGAGTGCCAAGTCTAGGTCCAAAAGGCTTCTTAACAACTTCTACCCCCAAGCCATAATACTCCTGAACAGCCAATCAAATGGCTACCTGGACTATTTGCATTGTCCCCCCCCCCCCCCACACATATTACCTCAATTACCTCGACTAACCTGTGCCCCCGCATATTGACTCTGTACTGGTACCCCTTGTATATAGACTCACTACTGTTATTTTACTTCTGCTCTTTAATTGTTTTTTTATTTATCTTTTTTTGTTATCTATTTTTTACTTAACACTTATTTTTCTTAAAACTACATTGTTGGTTAAGGCTTGTAAGTAAGCGTTTCACTGTAAGATCTACACCTGGTGTATTCGGCGCATGTGACAAATACAATTTGATTTGATTTGACTGAGGAGGACCAGGGAGAGAGAAACGGGGTATGTCCCAAATGGAACCCTATTCCCTATATAGTGGGACACTATATAGGGAATAGGGTGCCATTTGGGACACAGACGTGATTTTAAGAGATGCTTTTCACAGTGTGATGACATTTTAATGGTTAGTTCTTAAATCAGAAATTATGTAATAGAACACCCACTTAGTAATCAAGTGATCCATTTAGTTATGTGGTTCTGTACTAATCCTTGTCCTGTCCTTGTTGAGGGGCTCTGTGTGTGTGTGTGTTCTGTGCCTAACCCTGTCCTTGGTACCTGGACGTCAAGCAGACACTCAACATACAGACGCAGCATGTTACACAGCTCTCTCTCTCTCTCTCGCTCTCTCTCTCACTCTCGCTCTCTGTCTCTCTCTCTCTCTCTCTCTCTCTCTCACACACTCACACACTCTCACACTCTCTCTCTCTCACACACACACACACACACACACACACACACACACACACACACACACACACACACACACACACACACACACAGACACACGCCTCTCTCCCCCCAGAAAGCTTGAGTACATACAAAGGGACATCTCTCTCTTCAAGATGTTCTCTCACCCTCCGCTCCTAGAGTGACTGTATGACGGTATGCAGCACTAAAGTCCATTGTCTGTTTGGCCTTGTGTTTTTGTTGCTACCATCCAACTGACTTTAATAGAGAGAGAGAGAGAGAAAGAGAGATAAAAAGATTGTGTGTGCGTACGTGCGTATTCATCATCACTGTATGTGTTTGGTCATTTCAAAAGGTAAGACATGCGTAGGAGGGTGGATAACATGAGGCCTTCTGAAAGATATGCCGTATTCAAATAACCAGAGTCTGATGCATTCAGCTGCCTTTTGTATTGGAGGGGTTAGGGTCTGCTTCAATAGCCTGCTACAGTAACCAGTATCACTGTATTTGGATAGTTCCAAGGAGATGGTTTGTAGATAATCAGTAGATGTTCAATAACTGTCAACAGCATTTTAACCAACTGTGGTCCTCTGTAGCTCAGCTGGTAGAGCACGGCGCTTGTAACGCCAAGGTAGTGGGTTCGATCCCCGGGACCACCCATACACAAAAATGTATGCACTCATGACTGTAAGTCGCTTTGGATAAAAGCGTCTGCTAAATGGCATATTAATTAATTAATTAATTAATTAATTAATAATCCACTAACCCTAGCCCTAACCTTAACACTTATACTAACCTTAACCCTTGCCCTTATTCTAAAGCTAATCCTAACAACACACTTTAGCAACAGAGAGTTTGTTGATAGTTTGACCATCTGTAGATCATCATTTTAGACTATCCAAATAAAGTGTGACCCAGTAACAGAGTGAGAGGCATAGCCCCAGTACTATTGTGAACATAAAAAATATATATACAGCACCAGTCAAAAGTTTGGACACACCTACTCATTCAAGGGTTTTTCTTTATTTTTAATGTTTTCTACATTGTAGAACAACAGTGAAGACATCAACACTATGAAATAACACATATGGAATCATGTAGTAACCAAAAAAGTGTTAAACAAATCAAAATATATTTTATATCTGAGATTCTTCAAATAGCCACCCTTTGCCTTCATGACAGCTTTGCACACTCTTGGTATTCTCTCAACCAGCTTCACCTAGAATGCTTTTTCAACAGTCTTGAAGTAATTCCCACATATGCTTAGCACTTTTTGGCTGCTTTTCCTTCACTCTGCCGTCCGACTCATCCCAAACCATCTCAATTGGGTTGAGGTCGGGGGATTGTGGAGGCCAGGTCATCTGATGGAGCACTCCATCACTCTCCTTCTTGGTAAAATAGCCTTTACACAGCCTGAAGGTGTGTTGGGTCATTGTCCTGTTCAAAAACAAATGATAGTCCCAATAAGCCCAAACCAGATGGGATGGCGTATCGCTGCAGAATGCTGTGGAAGCCATGCTGGTTAAGTGTGCCTTGAATTCTAAATAAATCATATACAGTGTCACCCGCAAAGAACCCCCACACCTTAACACCTCCTCCTCCATGCTTTACGGTGGGAAATACACATGCGGAGATCATCTGTTCATCTACACCGCATCTCACAAAGACACGGCAGTTGGAACCAAAAATCTCAAATTTGGACTCCAGACCAAAGAACACATTTCCACCGGTCTAATGTCCATTGCTCATGTTTCTTGACCAAAGCAGGTCTCTTCTTATTATTGGTGTCCTTTAGTAGTGGTTTCTTTGCAGCAATTTCGACCATGAAGGCCTGATTCACAAAGTCCCCTCTGAACAGTTGAGGTTGAGATGTGTCTGTGAAGCATTTATTTGGGCTGCAATTTCTGAGGCTGGTAACTCTAAGGAACTTATCCTATGCAGCAGAGGTAACTCTGGGTCTTCCATTCCTGCGGTGGTCCTCATGAGAGCAAGTTTCATCATAGCGCTTGATGTTTTTTGCGACTGCACTTGAAGAAACGTTCGAAGTTCTTAAAATGTTCCGTATTGACTGACCTTCATGTCTTAAAGTAATTATGGACTGTAATTTCTCTTTGCTTATTTGAGCTGTTGTTGCCATAATATGGACTTGGTCTTTTACCAAATAGTACTATCTTTTGTATACCCTTGAATGAGTAGGTGTGTCCAAACTTTTGACTGGTACTATATATATATATATATATTTCATTCAGATTTTTCAGGGGGTGCTGCAGCACCCTCAGCACCCCTACTTCCCGCGGCTATGGTGAGAGTATAAGGGAACCAAAAGAGAATGAAGTTTGTGATAGAAAATGTCAGCTCTAATGACCAAGAACTTTAGTGTTGTATTACCAAAAGGATTATCCTTTTATTTCATACAGTGTCATGTGATTTATAGTCAAGCCCAAAAATGTGTCCACTTTGAGGTGGCAAAGGTTTGATGGTATTAAATGGTTCCCCTCAAGCCGCTAACCAAATTGATTATATGATAACCTCTCTAGTCTATGCAATAGAATGTTTGCAAGCTGATAAAGCCATATATGTATATCTATGGATAAAGCAATATTGAGACAAGATGGAATGTTCACACGCTTCTTGAAAATGACTATCAAACAACAAAACTGTATAAGAAGGCCTATAGGGAGGAGGTCAGATACCTGGCAGTGTGGTGCCAGGATAACAACCTCTCCCTCAATGTGATCTAGACAAAGGAGATGATCGTGGACTACAGGAAAAGGAGGGCCGAGAATGCCACCATTCACATCGACGGAGCTGTAGTGGAGCAGTTCGAGAGCTTCAAGTTCCTTGGTGTCCACATCACAAACAAACTTTCACGGTCCAAACACACCAAGACAGTCGTGAAGATGGCACGACAATGCCTATTCCCCCTCAGGAGACTGAAAAGATTTGCCATGGGTCCTCAGATCCTCAAAGAGTTCTACAGCTGCACCATCAAGAGCATCCTGACTGGTTGCATCACCGCCTGGTATGGCAACTGCTCAGCATCCGACCGCAAGGCACTACAGAGGGTAGTGCGTACAGCCCAGTACATCACTGGGGCCAAGCTTCCTGCCATCCAGGACCTCTATACCAGGCGGTGTCAGAGGAAGGCCCTAAAAGTACCGGAGTGCCAAGTCTAGATCCAAAAGGCTCCTTAACAGCTTGTACCCACAAGCCATAAGAATGCTGAACAATTAATAAAATGGCTACCCGGACTATTTGCATTGACCCTCCCCTTTTTTTTACGCTGTTGCTACTCGCTGTTTATTATCTATGCATAGTCACTTTACCCCTACCTACATGTACATATTACGTCAATTACCTCGACTAACCTGTACCCCCGCACATTGACTCGGTACCAGTACCCCCTGTATATAGCCTCGTTATTGTTATTTATTGTGTTACTTATTTGTAATTTTTATAACTTTAGCTTATTTAGTAAATATTTTCTTAACTCTTATTTTTCTTAAAACTGCATTGTTGATTAAGGGCTTGTAAGTAAGCATTTCAATGTAAGGTCTACACCTGTTGTATTCGGCGCATGTAACACATACAATTTGATTTCATTTCATTTGAAAACCACGGTATTTGGAAAGTTTTTGCCATCAGATCAAATGATTTACCTAGACTGGCCTATACTTATTCTATTTAAATGAACAAGTGGCTGAGGTGTTTGAGGAGACCAGTGTTGTTGGTCTGAGACACTCAGAAAAGTTGAGGTTGACTTTAGAGTGCACAGAGAGAGAGCATGGCACAAACAATCTGTAACTGTAATTAGTTTCTTTACCAGAAAAAATATTGCATATCAGATTACAGATACTTTTCAAAAACTAGATGATTAGTTTTAGGATTAGTTTTAAATTCAGAAAGGACTTTGTTTTCTCAATGACATTCAATTCAGCATTCAAAAAAGGTGCAAGTTTAAGTTTGTTCCACCTGAGCGAGTCTGACCACAAGTCAGAGACCACTATGATGACACACCAAATGATGACCACCAATCAGAGACCACTGATGATACACCAAATGCGTTTAATGGATGCTTTCTGTCTTATTCTAATGCCTCTTAATGGGAAAGTAATTAGAAAGTAACTGAAAGCAATCCGATAATGTTACTGTGTTTGGGTATTCCAAAAATGACAGATTACCATTTTGGACATGTAGTTAGTAACTGTAACAGATTACATTTATAAAGTAACCTACCCAACCCTTACACACTCAGGTTGTACAACTGATGTACAACGTATTTGACACAATGATTGCGATATAACATCTCTGTTGTATATGTTTGTCAGCATAAAAACGTTAAGACAACCATTGTGTGGTTTCTTCTCAACACTTGTGTAAATATTGTTGTGCAGAAATACTCTCTGTTGTTTCACAACTGTTGTGCCAAATACATTCTACATCAGTTGTACAACTTGCGTGTATACAGGGCCAGAGAGTGTGGCTGCATGTGTTTGCAGACAGCAGGAGGTGTGTGCTCTCCACAGTCAGGGCCCGTCCCAAATGCACCCTATTCCCTATAGCCCAGGGCCCTGGTCAAAAGTAGTGCACTATACAGGGAATAGGGTGCCATTTTGGAGACAACCTCCGAGGCAGCAGGACTTGTGATGAGGGATCTCTCTGTAGGGTGGCATTTAAACCTCAGTTAGCACTTTGCTTTGAGAGCCCGGCCCTGGCCTTCAAACTGCCTGAGTACAGAGAGAATACCTGATGACAGACAGTATGAGTCCCAAATAGCATCCTATTCCCTATATAGTGCACAACTTTTGACCAGGTCCAAAAGGACTCTGGTCAAAGGTAGTGCACTATGAAGGGAATAGGGTGCCATTTGGGACGCAACCACAGCCCTCAGTGGCAGGGGGATAAAATAACAATTTCCAACCATTTTGGTTCGAGAGTGAGTTAATTATGATTCATTATTATATATTAGTTATATTGTTAATGAGTTCCATTTCCAAAGTACACTTTGGCAATATGTACATTACTACGTCATACGTCACAGAACTTTTTTAACACATGGACCAGGGTTGGGGTTAAATGCATTTTCATTTTGGAAATTGATTCAAATGTTCAATTCATGAATTAGAAGTCATCCATTAGGGATTAGACCTACTTGTGTAATTGATTCGAATTATGGAAGACTTATAATTTATGAATTGAACATTTTAATCAATTTCAAAAATGAAAACGTATTTAACCCCAACCCTGGTCCATGTTGTTGAAAGAAAGTTATTGTCACAAAATTACAATGAAATCAGACGGGAAATATGTCAAATTAGATTTGAAAATTATTAGCTCAATCAAAATGCCATCATCAAGTTTCTGAGAAATGTAATGTCTTAAAAGTACATTCTAATTAATTTCATTGAAATTCTAGACAAGCCATTTTTTCCATGCATGTTTGTTTGATACCAGGATACCTTTAGATTCAGTCTAGGAGATGGAAATTGTGTGTGGGTGTGCGTGTGCCTGTGTGTGCATGTGAGTGCATCATGTTTTATTTATGTGATATGCAATTTTCAGAATGTAGGGCAGGCTGACCTCGTCTTATTCAACACACACACATACACACAAGTACCTACACATGTACAAACACACACAACACCAAAACTACAGATGGACAACAGAACACAACGTAGCTTACATTCATTTGAGATTGTTTATCAAAAGAAGGAATTTGAGGACGCTTAGCTGGCTTAATGGCGTATTTCGTGAGATAAAATAAACACCTCACACCTGCTTTGCTCTTTACACACACACACACACACACACACACACACACACACACACACACACACACACACACACACACACACACACACTACATTACAGTAGGGTAACAGTGTCACAGTCAGAGAAATGACCAGGTGGCTGGTTTTTACTGTATGTATAGAAATTGAACTTTGATGGTGATGGTACAAAAGCACTCTCTGCATGAAACTCAACTGAACACTAGGGAAGGTGCATTTCATCCCTAGATGCTACACGGCTGAGATTATCCTGTACAATACTCAGAGTAATGTTATGTATGTGTTTTTTTGTGTTGTAACACCTTACAATAAGGTTACCTTTATAAAGGGTTTATAATTAGTGTATTAACCATCAATTAAACATTTAGAAACACATTATACATCATTAATTTGTTATCATTAACAGTTAAAATTAATTGGTTCATATTAGGGTTACTGTGTATGTTTCTTAGTTGAACATTTATAGATGGGCTACATTGGTTCTTTAATATGCCTCAACGCAATCATAAACACATACCTACTAGACCATTTAAAGTAAATTTCCCCTCCAAAAGACTGATAACAACTTGAAGTGGGGATTTGTATGTGTGTATTCGCTTAGCTGGGTGTGTGTATGGGCGGCAGGTAGCTTAGTGGTTAAGAGCGTTGTGCCAGTAACCGAAAGGTCGCTGGTTCTAATCCCCGCGCCGACTAGGTGAAAATCTGTCGATGTGCCCTTGAGCAAGGCACTTAACCCCAATTGCTCCTGTAAGTCGCTCTGGGTAAGAGCGTCTGCTAAATGACTAAAATGTATGTGTTTGCAGGGTATTTCTTAAATTTGCATATAGAAAGGTGGTTATTGTAAGCAATATTTTCCCGTAATTACCAGAAACTTTATTAGAAAGCAATCATAGACCATGGTTGGGAGATGTTGAAGAGTCTACTACTCTCCAGTATACCTTCCTATGATTACATTTGATTTGTGCATTAGTAATCTTGACTAAAGTAATACTTAGAGGGGTGCTCATATATCTCACACAGATTTTCCAGGAACTGCTTTACACAATTCAGCGTAGTGAACTATCAACTCGCAAACAACAGACATTGACAGAATTTTAAAGCAACAAACTATACATTAATGCTGGATGAGTGAGTTATAAAAAGCTTTATGGCATAGAGAAAATGTTATTCCTATGTAAACAAAAATCCATTATTTTTCACTATCACACAGATAAGACTTACATGCTCATTACTATTTTCAATAAAAAATGAGGGAACACAACTGTGTGAAACTTCTTTGTTCTGTCACTGAACTCACCCTCATAACACTTTTCAGTTACTCGTCATCAATCTCTGTCCTGTCTTAATTGTTTTGTTTGATCTTTAAACCCACATGTATTCACAGCATATACATTATAAATTATTCCAACTGAATGACTTACCTTGAGTTATGTGGTCATGGACTCCTCAAATCACCTGTGATTCTCTTCTGTTTTTTTACATCCTGGTCGAACAGTTGATAATTCACCAAAAGATGCCCACTGAGGAATGAAAGAGGCAAGAAGGGAGAAAAGGATAGTGAAATAAGTGTTGTGACCTATGATTGAGAGACCCTTTGAGTGAGAGAAAGAGAAAAGAGGAGGAATATAGTAGAAAGAGAGAACAGAAAAGCAGGTGTGACAGTTGTAATGGCTAGCTAGAGAGAGAGAAAGCTTTACATTTTAAAGAGAGAGACAGGGAGGGAGGGAGGGAGGGAGGAGAGAGAGTGTGACACAGGGACATAGAGAAAAGAGTGTGGTGACTGGAGAGGAGGAGAATGTTGGCAGAGAGCCAGAGAGGAAAGTTAATAATAGGGCATGATGGTCGGTGCAAATTGAATAACACAGGAGAGAGACAGCCAATGAGAACTCATTATATTAGTCCCATTCTGACGGTGCAGAACATGGGTCTGAGGTAGATGTTGTACGCAGGTAGAAAGCCACATTCCCCTTTTCTGTCTTTGTTGTAATTAAGAACTTGCACACCCTGTGTGTGTTTGTGAGTGTGAAAGAGAGAGTGTGTGTGTGCGTGCGTGCATGTGTTGTGTGCGTGCGTGCGCGTGTGTGTGGCAGTATGTCACAACCCTTGTTTGAGTATCTCAGGTACTGTCTGTTTAAGTCTTCATAGATCTGTGTGATAACTCGACAGACAGACAGTGTCAGATCCTGACCCTCTCAAGGCTGAGGTAATAAAGGCAGCCTTTTGAACAACTCTAAAGCTACATCTCAACACACACTGTTTAAGCGTCAGCACAGTGCTCAGCCTGCGTAGACAATAAGACACAACAATAGGACCCTTTATAGCTCACCCTATGTCAAAGAATCAAAATACTCTTGAAGAGTCATACAGAAGTAGTTTACTTATTGACAAAAGCAAAGATGGACAAAGAAAGAGGCTGACCTAGGTCAGATTAAAGTCAAAAGTGTGTGTGTGTGTGTGTGTTCAAATATCAGTTTATAAAATGGCTAGCACACAAGGGATTTAGTTCACTAGATTAATCTCATATTTACATATTTCTGTTGGCCTCAAATCGGCTTTTGTGTATCTCCTCCGCGAGCTCCCCAGCAACAGGTGCTCACTCATCGTGTATGTGTTTGTTTGTGATAAGATGAGTGAGTGGGTGTCGGTGTCATCAGAAATGCTAATGTCTCTTCCCTCTGACATTTTCCAGACTGTGTGTGTGTACATACACTGCAGGCTGAGGGGCACATGGCTCTTATCTCTGTATAATGACTCGGCTATAAGAGCCAATCAAGTTATGAGCAGGTGCGTGGAGTGTGTTCCAGTGTGTGTTCTGCGTGAAGTGTGTGTGAGTGTGTTCTAGTGTGTGTTCTGCAAGTAGTGTGTGTGTTTTCTGCGTGGAGCGTGTTCTAGTGTGTGTTCTGGCACGTTACAGTCCCAGACATTACAGCCAGGGTGGTGGGGACTAATTGAGCAGGGCTTTATTACAGACAGAGTATGTATGTGTGTGTTCCGTTTGACTGTATGCGTGTGAGACACTGTGTGTGTGTGTGTGTGTGTGTGTGTGTTTTTGTGTGTGAGAAATCATTTACAAATATTACTGTGACAAAGTGAGGAAGGAATCGGAGGAAAAGAGAACAAAAGACATCACAAAACAACCATGTTTCATTTTTGTGGAAAGATCAGACAATTCTGAGACCCAGATCTATTTGTGCTTTCGTTCCAATTCCTAAGCCATTGATTGGCAAGACAGTTGGCAAAACAGCACAAACAGATCTTGGACTAAGAATGGTGGGCGGTAGAGTCTGGATGGTGATTCTGACCATTAAAAGACTCCATCTCGTCTCAGTCAAATGAGGCTTAGATCATGAGAAGAGAGTTGAAGCCATGGAGTTGAGACATTTATCATTGAGTTTAGATATGGTTTAGTTTTATCTCTATGGTTGAATCTGATCCTAAACCCCCCCATGATGACAGACATCAATAGGAGAAACAGCCAGATAAGAGAGAAGAAACACAAGTCTGTGGAAGGTAGGGCTGTGATGATGATGGAATTTGGGGTAATGATTAATTGTCATGCAAATAGCCACGGTTTTGTCATAAATGACATTTTTGTACACATTGTTGTTGAGCTTGTAATGCATCATAATGTTTCTTTGAAAATTAGCTATGACCAGTGGTGTAAAGTACTGAAGTAAAAAAAACACTAGAACTGCTAAATCAGTAAAACATTTTACTCTGTGTCACGATCGTCGACTGATGAAGCGGAACAAGGCGCAGCGTGATAAGCGTACATTCTTTATTATGTAGTACACCACACGAACCAAAACAATAAACAAATGATATGTGAAGTCCTCGGTTATACACAAAACCCTACGGAACAAGATCCCACAAAACTAACATGCCAAAAGGCTGCCTAAGTATGGTCCCCAATCAGAGACAACGAGCGACAGCTGCCTCTGATTGGGAACCACACCGGCCAACATAGATCCACACATGCTAGATATACAACATAGAATATATACACTGCTTAAAAAAATAAAGGGAACACTAAAATAAAATATCCTAGATCTGAATGAATGAAATAATCTTATTAAATACTTTTTTCTTTACATAGTTGAATGTGCTGACAACAAAATCACACAAAAATTATCAATGGAAATCAAATTTATCAACCCATGGAGGTCTGGATTTCACTAGAGTGAAAGCACCGCCAGCATTCAAAAGTGACCAAAACATCAGCCAGGAAGCATGGGAACTGAGAAGTGGTCTGTGGTCACCACCTGCAAAACCAGTCCTTTATTGGGGGTGTCTTGCTAATTTCCACCTGTTGTCTATTCCATTTGCACAACAGCATGTGAAATGTATTGTCAATCAGTGTTGCTTCCTAAGTGGACAGTTTGATTTCACAGAAGTGTGATTGACTTGGAGTTACATTGTGTTGTTTAAGTGTTCCCTTTATTTTTTTGAGCAGTGTAGATTCTGCTGAGCAAATTGCCCCTTGTATTAGGGACATGTATATTGTTAATCTCTCTTGAACAAATCATCTTTCCCAGGGACATGAAACACATTAAAGTTATACCTCTGTATAAGAAAGGGATAAAGTCTGACCCAGGGAATTATAGGCCTGTATCTATCCTCAGTATAACATCAAAGATCCTGGAGAGAGTTGTACATGAGCAAATTTATGAATATGTCAACAAACAAAGTCTAATGTATAATTTTCAGTCGGGGTTTAGAAAAACATACTCTACTGATTCATGTCTACTTTACTTGACTGACTTCATCAGGAAAGAGATTGATGAGGGAAATCTCTGTGGAATGGTACTGCTTGACCTACAGGAGGCCTTTGATACAGTTAACCACTGTCTCCTAATCTCCAAACTGGAGGCACTGGGGTTAGGTTAAGCAGTATCCCTCTAGGCTGGGTAAAGTCCTATTTATCAGGTAGGGAGCAAGTCCCCCCACGCAGACAGTGTGGTGAAGAAGGCGCAACAGAGCCTCTTCAACCTCAGGAGGCTGAACAACTTTGGCTTGGCACCTAAAACCCTCACAAACTTTTACAGATGCACAATTGAGAGCATCCTGTCGTGCTGTATCACCGCCTGGTACGGCAACTGCACCGCCCGCAACCGCAGGGCTCTCCAGAGGGTGGTGCGGTCTGCCGAACGCATTACCGGGGGCAAACTACCCGCCCTCCAAGACACCTACAGCACCCGATGCCACAGTTAGGCCAAAAAGATAATCAAGGAGATCAACTACCTGAGCCACTGCCTGTTCACCCCGCTATCATCCAAAAGGTGAGGTCTGTTCAGGTGCATCAAAGCTGGGACCAAGATAATGAAAAACAGCTTCTATCTCAAGGCCATCAAACTGTTAAATAGCCACCACTAGCACATTAGAGGCTGCTGCTGCCTATTGAAATCACTGGCCACTTTAAGAAATGGAACACTAGTCACTTTAATAATGTTTACATATCTTGCACTACTCATTTCATATGTATATACTATATTCTATTCTATAATATTCTACTGTATCTTAGTCCATGCCGCTCTGTCATTGCTTGTCCATATATGTATATATTCTTAAATTCCATTCCTTACTAGATTTGTGTGAATTGGGTATATGTTGTGAAATTGTTAGATATTACTGCAGTGTCGGAGCTAGAAGCACAAGCATTTCGCTACACCCGCAATAACATCTGCTAAACACGTGTATGTGACAAATAAAATTTGATTTGATGTAGTAGAGGTTAATGGTTCACTGGCAAACCAATGAGTTGTGGCGTTCCATAGGGGAGCGTGCTTGGGCCTCTACTGTTTTTACTGCATATTAACAATATGAAAGATACTTTTTCAAAATATCAATAAACTGGCAGTACATGTGTCAGTGTGTCTCTCTCTCTGTCTCTCTCTCTCTCTGTTTTCTCCCTATGTCCAATACACTTGACTGCTGCAGCAGCAGCTGAGATGTGTGTGCAGTAACACTTTATTTTAATGGTCCATAAGAAACCATTTATAAGGCATTTATTAGGCATTTACAAACCGTTTGCGCACCATTTATTAATCATTACTTCCATATTTGTAAATGTTAGTAAGCTAGTTATTCACACACACACACACACACATATATATATATATATATATATATATACATATATATATATATATATATATATATCCTTAAACATCCTGTGTTATGTGCTTCTTCTTTTACCAGGTACTGCAGTAATGTCTACCAATGGCATGTCCATCTTATTGTGAGAAATTACACTGGTCACTCAAAATATTTTTAACATTTTTATAAAGTATAAATAGCACTGACTTTAGTTCATGAACTGTAAAAATACTTTACTAATGATTAGCAGTGGTGACGTGTAATTCAGGGCAGGTGGGGCAGCACCTGTTTTCAGCCCCACATGTTTAGCTTTTTATTTTTTGTTGTTGCCTGTTTTGCATGTTATTTTTGCATTAAGACGTGTCACATATCAGTTTGCAAACAATGTTCTCCCCAGTTTCGTGATATCCAGCATGACTTCTGCCGCGTTCAAAACAACTGGAAACTTGGAACTGGGAAAGCTCAGACTTCAGTGAGTACAAGACAACTGGGAACTCTGAAAAAAACGAGTTCCGACTGGGAAAATACAGAAAATAATTTTGAACGGTCACCCAAATTGGAATTCCAAGTCGTGAACTCTGGCCTCTTTCTAGAGCCCACAATAAGGACCGCCACACCACCTTCCTGTTCAAGTGAGCACAGCACAATAAGGTGAGTCCAAAAATGTATTGTATGCTGCTGCATAAATGATGTAATATGCTAGGGAGATATATTTATACTGTAGCCAAGAAAGTAATACTAAGTGTATGTTGTGTAGTAAGCTGTTAGTACCCCATGTGCCAAAAATTGTGTTTAGTTTGCCCCACCAAGATATACATGCTAATATCGCCACTGATGATTAGTAAATTGTTTATTAATGTGGGAGTAATGATTAATAAATGGCGAACACACAATTTATAAACGTCTTATAAATGGTTTATTACGGACCCTTAAAAATAAAGTGTTAGCCATCCTAGTTGTGAATTAATAAACACATATATTAGACAAAATCACTGAATAAATGCCTTATAAAGGTATTATACATGCCAATGGTCATCTATAACAGCCTAACTACATATTTAAGTAATTTCAAGTGTTCCCCCTGCCCACTTTAGATAAATGTTTAAATATTAGGTTACATATAGTTCAATAGAAGAAAACAGAAAGAGAGAAGGAGAGAGAAAGACTGACTGTTCCTTAATGTTTTGGCTGTAGCCAATGGATACTGTACATTCAGGAACTGTCAGTCTTTCTCCCCCTCTCGTTGTTTTCTTCTATTGAATTCAATATACAACCTTCTGTGTTTGTCAAAGAACGATGCAGGGACTAGTTTATGTGGATGCAGACAGATTTCCAGCATTGTGCTTCCTTTGACAGTGCCACGCGCGTATGCATATCTTTCTGCCAAGAAGTGACAGGGCTTTCAGCTGAATGAAATAAGCGGGAGATAGGTGAGACTTTCCAGCCTTCAGTGCAGTTGCTATCTAATGTAATCTGACACCAGTCACTTGTTACTACAGCTCATTAACTCACTCACTGGGCTAAAGAGACTGAGATTCAGAAGTGAAAATACACAGACAGTCCCCGAATTGACCTTTATTGTAATACATGATGACTTGTGTTTAGTAAAAAGCACTGTATAAATGTCTAGTAGATGGCTTTTGCCTTACCTATGTCATGACTTGCCCTCATGGGTTGAGGATCAAACATTACTGCTGGGCAAAGGTTTGAACACCCCCTTTCCTGGGGGCCAGTTTTATGACTTAACAGCCGGTCATAAATAGTTTGCAGAAAAGGACTCCTTTTGATCTCTAGTATGGGAAGAAAGAATTTCCCTGTGAGACAAAGGAAGTCTTCCCGCCAAGACTCCAACATCCAAAAGTGGATAATGAAACAATATTCTTACTTAAAAGAATGTGGGAAATGGTCAGTGGGGATCTAAAGAATAATCATGTCATATTGTTTATTATTTTGTGATGTCTATCTATCAAGTTTACATCTAAATGTTGTAAAAATATATGATTAAGTACGAGAACATATTGGTGCCCCATGCGAGGAATCCAAACATATTGGAGCCCCCGTGCGAGGAATCTAAGATAGAATGAGGCCTTACTGTTGAATTGAGTCTATATGAATTGTACAACACATTACGTTATACACCCAGGTTACGTTATACACCAGTAGAGCCGTAGGCAGGATTTGTCGTTGAGGTGTGTGTTTCCATTTGAACAAGATACTAGAGGTTGCCTCCGGTGTTGTATTCCTGACAAAAAGTCAGTGTGTAGAGTTAATTACTGAATGCTATGAGCCAGGACATTTTGGGCCGGCTGATTTAGGTATTCTCAGATATAGTCCCGTTGGGCCAAACGGGTACTATTTCTTCTGTCTCTCGCGTCTCAGGAGCGAGTTCACTCGGTCAGTATTAATTTCTAGAGCAAGGACATGGGGCCAGCAATGATCGGGCCGGAGTTATTATCCATCTGCCTATTGCACTTCGGTAGCGTGGGTAGGCCACATGCGTATCTCTTATGTTACCGCACGTTCCGGTAATATAGTGCTAGCAAAGAGAATGCCGAATGGGTTTGAATGTCACTAGGAAACCCCTTCCCGTTGTGTATGGGATCCTGTTGTGTGCTTAAAACAAGTATAAGAAAGGTTAGCTGTGCACTAGATGCTAAGCTAACAAAGGGAGAGCACTCATTTTGTTTTTCCTGTGTCACGTTGAAATCCCCGTCTTGGCCGACGGAAGTCCCGCCCCTCTGTACTCCCGTTCGAGTTCAGCTTTCTGCGATCAGTGACCCCTAGTGGTGAAGAATCGCAAGTAATTTCTTTTGAAAATAAATTATTCTATGTGAGGGCAAAATGTGTTCTTATGGTGTGTAACTACAGGCTACACTTATGATATCCAGCCAATCTCAACTGATTGGATATCGTTGTCTCATTCAATTTAATAAGTTAAATTGCCGAACATACCTTTTCAGGTTCTTCCAACTAATGAGACATTTTAAAATTTTCCATATTAACCTAGATAAAGCAACACTTTTCAGGTTAATTAAAGTTTATTTCCCAGATAGCCTATACAGGTATGATTAATCATTAACATTGATTAATCAATTTAATTTGCTTTTGCAAGCTCATTGGAGCCAACACCCACAGTACTGAACCAGTATTGACTGAAGTCCCGCCTTCACAGGAATCCCACGTGGCTTCAGCCTTAGGGATAACTGACCCTGGTGGTAAATGTACCCTCACATTTGAACTACCGGTTACATTTATGATAATCCAGCCAATCTCAACTGACTGGATATCATTGTCTCATTCAATTTAATAAGTTAAATTACCGAACATACCTTTTCAGATTGATCATTTGGATAAGATCCAAATTGATTTGGTTCAACAAAGGAGACAATTTTTAACTTTTCCATATTAACCTAGATAAAGCAACGCTTTCAGGTCAATTAAAGTTGAATTCCCAGATAGCATATACAGGTATGATTAATAATTATCTTAATCAACTAAATTTGCTTTTGCAAATTAATTCACGTCCAACTCCCACATTACTGATGCAGTAGGGATGGTTCATTAACGTCTATAAATAGATTAACTTCCAACAACTCAAAACCCAAACTTTGGAAAAAATAAAAAATAAAAAATAATGTGCAAGCTATCAGAGGGGGTGGTCCCCACTCCCCCGCTAATTAGTGAACCTTCACCCATAAAAGGATTGTTCGCTGACCTCCACAGCGATACAAACCCTAACTATGCCATTAGCGGAAAAACTGCAGAAATTGCGACAAACGCTCTCCAAAATCAACCATCGGGCACAGGCCTTGTAAAGGTTCTCTCCAGTTTAGCCTTGATGTACCGCCATCAGAGATTGGCATCGGTCCAATACTGCAGTGCACAGCTGAAGCACGAGCAAGAAATGGTTGATATGACGGGACAGGTGGAAAGAACCTGGAAACTAATGACAAAAGCAGATGAGGAAAACATTATGTTAACCGAGGAACTGCGTTTGAAAACGGAACAATTAAAAGTAATTGCAAAACTTATGACGACAAATGGGCACAAACTCTTCAACAAAATCGTCTTCTACAGGAACAAAATCGTCTTCTACAGGAACAACTCGATTTAGCAAAAACTAAATATGACGAAGTCCACGCCAAACTAGATAAATCTGACAAGTTATCTACAAACAGGAGCGCGCAATTTGATAACATACATTCAGTTTTGATGAACGTTACTCAAAGCAATAATGTTCTAGTCCAAATGCTGCACACCAAAGACGATCAGTTAATGAACACAATGACCAAGTTGGATGACAAATCAGCGAAGCTCATTGAAGTCGCTGACCAAATGAATGATGGGAGAACTCAGGTAATGAAGATGGAAATATTGATTTCTAAGCAAGCGGAGGAAATCTCATCACTGAATCTCTTGCTCTGTACTCAAGACCTCTACCTGCAAACCATGTCAGAGAAGTATGAGGCCGAACGGAGCAAGTGCGACACTCACGTGTCTGAAATAAGTACTCTTAAGCGCCCAAGTGGACCAAGTGAATACAACCCTTAGGTACCATCTGGAAGAATTCCAGAACAGTCACGCACTACAGCGTGACTACCCAGTCAAGCAACCAAGCTCGCAACCGAAGCTCGGTACACAAAGGAGTGAAGACGACAGAAGGTTTCAGACTTTGACCCTCTTGGTCATTCGGCACAGGGTAATATGGCGCCTCCTAGCCAACAAAGCCAAAGCTTCGCTTCTCCTCTTGGCCTTTCGGCCCCCAATTCCCCACAGGATGAAGCCAACCCTCCCCGCACACTTGGCACGGAACGCCTTGACAAACTCGTCAAAAACATCTGCACTTTTGACCCTGTTCCAGGTAAGCCAAACGACACTGAGATGTTCCTTGCAGACATAGAGGACACCTTGAATGGCTACCCGAACACTACGGGTGCTGACAGGCTTTACTTGTTGAAGCGAATGTCGAATAGACACGTGACAAGGTCCATTCGTCTCCAACAGCAAGACGTGCAAAACGATTACGCTAAACTTGCCACAGCTTTGAAAATAGAATTCAGTAGTTCTGCGACTCGCAAACATGACAGCTCGCTGGCTAACACTGTCAAGCAAGCTCGGAATGAACACCCACAAGCTTACTATCGTAGGCTTCGTTCAGCTTACTTTGGCCTACTCACTGAAACCGGAATGGAAGAGCTATTACCATTCAAACAAATGTTTCTGTCGAACATGTATCCCACCTTTATTACCTACTTGGGTCCTACAGCCCACGTTGGTTTGCCAATCTCAGAACTCAGAGAGCTTGCGAGAACAGCTTTTGAGGCAGCAAAAGTATGCAGCACTAAGAGCCCTGACATCTCGATTTTGGAGTTTGAACAGGAGCACTCACTCCAGTTAGAGGGTGCATTATCAGGTATTGAAGCGTCAAGAGATGACGTACAACAACGGTTTCTACCACGAAACCACGATACCAATACCCACCACGGTCAAAATAACTGTAAAGTACGTCGCCAGCAAAACGACTACCGCTATAATAGACCGGATCGCTACATTCCGGCACCCAATCCAAACAAAGTGTCAGAGCACAAGGGTAACAAGGGTGAAAATGGGTTAAATGATGACAGAAGCATATGCCAATACTCGCTAAAAGCTCTGCTAAGAGAAATAAAGAACCGGAAAGAATTTGATAAACAGGAAAAAGACAAATCACTATCACTAGACGTGGAATTGCCGGACAACAGGGCCGCCAGAATTAACACCCTTAGCAAGGATGTTAACAGTCAAATTACTCCCGCTCTCACTCAAAACCCTATCCAGAACCTGCTCGATCAAGACACAAGACCACAACTCATTGCGGCCAGCAGGTCAAACGACGACTAAAATGAACGAGTCACTCGGAAAAACGAATCATGACTCTCAAATCAGTAAAAAGAGTCGTTCAAAAAGAATGAATCGTTCGTGAACTGCACATCATTATTTCTATACTGATCCAGTGTCAGACATTATAAATCTTAGCTAATTTGGTTTAAATCAGGATGTGTGGGTATCTGATCATAGATCTCTTTCAATATTCAAAAAGCTAAGTTAAAGATGTTAGCCAGTAGCTAGCTAGCTTGCCAGTGGGCTATGCTATGGAATTTACCCCCCTCACAATGAATTTTCACCTGAATACGCCTTGCAAGTGACGCGTTCCTCTTGTGATGGGTGATTTGAAGGAGTCAGGCGCAGGAGGGTAAATCACAGAATAACAGGATTTATTCTGGAAAACAGAGTTACGCAGTAATGCGTCAAAACAGTCCAGTGCGCAAAACAGGCACACTGGAACCAACAAGGCACACAGGGAAAATAACCCGGCAATACAAAATACAAGGAGCTCCACCGAGCTTCACTATCCTCACAATAAACAATCACACACAAAGACAAGGGGGCAGAGGGAACACTTATACAGGTACTGATGAGGGGATATGAACCAGGTGTGTGTAATGAACAAGACAAAACCAATGGAATGATGAAGTGAGGAGCGGCAGTGGCTAGAAGGCCGGTGATGATGAACGCCGAAGCCTGCCCAAACAAGGAGAGGTGGCAGCTTCGGAGAGAGTCGTGACACCTCTGTGTTCAAGTCCCTGGTCTTTTGCATAGGCTTCAAGATTATAACATCAAATACATGAAAGTGCGGTCATATAAGATATATATAAAATTATATTTGTGTTTACTTCGGCCAGATGCCTTTTATGAAGTTTTTGCTCTGAAGACAATTACTCTACGTTTTTGCCCATTGAAGACCATTCAAAAAGCCTATAAAAGTTCAAAAACTAGCTAAAAGGCTACTTGCCGCGTCACTTGCATGGCGTATAATTTGAAAGGAGGAACTTCTCAGGTATGATCATGTTTTTTAGGATGTATTGGAGTGTATTTTGCTTGCAAACATGTGCAACCTAGCCAGTAGCTAAAGTTAGCTACAAGCTAAAGTTTTGCAGTTAACATTATAGGCTTTTAACTCCTACATTTTACATTTACATTTTAGTCATTTAGCAGACGCTCTTATCCAGAGCGACTTACAGTTAGTGAGTGCATACATTATTTTATTTATTTTTTCATACTGGCCCCTCGTGGGAATAGAACCCACAACCCTGTTGTTGCAAACAACTCCTACAGTCCCACCTTGACATCGGCATGTTTTTTGGACACCTATTAAACATTGTGTCTTCCATTCCTGTGACAGTCCTCATGAGAGCCAGTTTCATCATAGCGCTTGATGGTTTTTGCGACTGCACTTGAAGAAACATTCAAAGTTCTTGAAATGTTCTGTATTGACTGACCTTCATGTGTTAAAGTAATGATGGACTGTCGTTTCTCTTTGCTTATTTGAGCTGTTCTTGCCATAATATTGACTTGGTCTTTTACCAAATAGGGCTATCTTCTGTATACCCCCTGTACCTTGTCACAACACAACTGATTGGCTCAAACGTATTAAGAAGGAAAGAAATTCCACAAATTATTTTAATAAGGCACACCTGTTAATTGAAATGCATTCCAGGTGACTACCTCATGAAGCTGGTTGAGAGAATGCCAAGAGTGTGCAAAGCTGTCATCAAGGCAAAGGGTGGCTATTTGAAGTATAATATAAAATATATTTTGATTGTTTAACACTTTTTTGGTTACTACATGATTCCATATGTGTTATTTCATAATTTTGATAAAGAAAAACCCTTGAATGAGTAGGTGTGTCCTTTGACTGGAACTGTATACATTTGAAGACAGAAGTTTACATACACCTTAGCCAAATAAATGTAAACTCAGTTTTTCACAATTCGTCACATTTAATCCTAGTAAAAATTCCCTCTCTTAGGTCAGTTAGGATAACAACTTTATTTTAAGAATGTGAAATGTCAGAATAATAGTAGAGAGAATTAATTATTTCAGCTATTATTTATTTAATCACATTTCCAGTGGGTCAGAAGTGTACATACACTCAATTAGTATTTGGTAGCATTTCCTTTAAATTCTTTAACTTGGATCAAACGTTTCGGGTATGTCACGTTCGTTGAATGACGGGTCAGACCAAGGCGCAGCGTGATATGCGTACATGTTTATTAAACTTTAAACACACGACGAAACGAAACGTGAAGTCCAAGGTAGAACACATAACATACCTTACAAGGAACAAGATCCCAGAACTAGACTGTGCCAATAGGCTGCTTAAGTATGGTCCCCAATCAGAGACAACGAGCGACAGCTGCCTCTGATTGGGAACCACACCGGCCAACATAGATCCACACATGCTAGATATACAACATAGAATATATACAAACAAAGAATACACACACCCTGACTCAACATATAAGAGTCCCCTGAGTCAGGGCGTGACAGGGTAGCCTTCCACAAGCTTCCCACAATAAGTTGGGTGAATTTTGGCCCATTCCTCCTGACCGAGCTGGTGTAACTGAGTCAGGTTTGTAGGCCTCCTTGCTCGCACACGCTTTTTCAGTTCTGCCCACACATCTTCGATAAGATTGAGGTCTTCTGATGACCACTCCAATACCTTGACTTTGTTATCCTTAAGCCATTTTGCCACAACTTTGGAAGTAGTTATTGTCGATTTGGAAGACCCATTTGCGACCAAGCTTTAACTTCCTGACTGATGTCTTGAGATGTTGCTTCAATATATCCACATAATTTTCCTTCCTCATGATGCCATCTATTTTGTGAAGTGCACCAGTCCCTCCTGCAGCAAAGCACCCCCACAGCATGATGCTGCCACCCCCGTGCATCACGGTTGGGATGGTGTTCTTCGGCTTGCAAGCTACCCCCCTTTTCCTCCAAACATAACGATGGTCATTATGGCCAAACAGTTCTATTTTTGTTTAATCAGACCAGAGGACATTTCTCCAAAAAGTACGATCTTTGTCCCCATGTGCAGTTGCAAACCGTAGTCTGGCTTTTTTATGACGGTTTTGGAGCAGTGGCTTCTTCCTTGCTGAGCGGCCTTTCAGGTTATGTCGATATAGCACTTGTTTTACTGTGGATATAGATACTTTTGTACCCGTTTCCTCCAGCATATTCACAAGGTCCTTTGCTGTTGTTCTGGGATTGATTTGCACTTTTCGCACCAAAATATGTTCATCTCTAGGAGACAGAACGAGTCTCCTTCCTGAGCAGTATGACGGCTGCGTGGTCCCATGGTGTTTATACTTGCGTACTATTGTTTGTACAGATGAACGTGGTACCTTCAGGCGTTTGGAAATTGCTCCCAAGGATGAACCAGACTTGTGGAGGTCTACACATTTTTTTCTGAGGTTTTGGCTGATTTCTTTTGATTTTCCTATGATGTCAAGCAAAGAGGCACTGAGTTTGAAGGTATGCCTTAAAATACATCCACAGGTACAGCTCCAATTGACTCAAATGATGTCAATTAGCCTATCAGAAGCTTCTAAAGCCATTACATTATTTTCTGGAATTTTCCAAGCTGTTTAAAAGGCACAGTCAACTTAGTGCCTTACCTCCATAACTTGCCACATTTGCACACACTGTATATATATATATTTTCTGTGGTATTTTTGACTTTATGACTTGTTTTATCCCATATGTAACTCTGTGTTGTTGTTTTTATCGCACTGCTTTGCTTTATCTTGGCCAGGTCGCAGTTGTAAATGAGAACTTGTTCTCAACTGGCTTACTTGGTTAAATAAAGGTTAAATAAAAAAATTAAGTGTATGTAAACTTCTGACCCACTGGAATTGTGATACAGTGAATTATAAGTGAAATAATCTGTCTGTAAACAATTGTTGGAAAAATTACTTGTGTCATGCACAAAGTAGATGTCCTAACCGACTTGCCAAAACTATAGTTTGTTAACAAGAAATGTGTGGAGTGGTTGAAAAACCAGTTTTAATGACTCCAACCTAAGTGTATGTAAACTTCCGACTTCAACTGTATATATTATTATTTTTTACTCATATGTGACTAGTTTCAGGCTATGACACGTGTTACTACTTCACATTAGAGGCATTTGAACGTAAACATTAATTTTTTAGCAAAATGCGTTTTTTGGCAGAAATGTCTTCTGCCACATGCGAACTTTCATGTGCCTTAATAACAAACTTGTATGCCATCTGTAAATACGAATACAATTGTTAAATTAAGAGCCTAGTTGGTTTAGTGGCGGAAAAAGACAGAAACCTTCCCGCTAGCCATGATTGGCTGAGATAATGGATGGGCTGGACATGCCGAGAGATGAGTTCGGATTGGTCTATCATGTAGCACGCTTCTGTCTATAACATGAGCTGCTCAGTATGTGTAGGTAATCCTTTCTAATGCAGCTTTTTTGAAAGATATCATGAAGAACAGCATAAGTGTTGCTAATGCTCTCCACTTTCTGTAGGACCGAGTTTTGAAATGCCCGGTGGAGTATGATCGCTAAGGAGATGGAGAAAATTCTGCCATGTGATTGCAAATAATGCAGAGGGAGTCGAAAAGAGAACACACAGAGGAAGGCTGTTGTATAAAACACCTGTCTCCGGATTACACCTTCAAACTAAGGTTAACCATGGCATCCGTGACAGAGAGGGTGAAGCGTTCATCTATGTATACAGGTAAGAGAGTCTAGCTAGCTACATTTTCAGATATTATACGTTTCTAATTTTGTCAGAAAGTTGTTTTCATTGCAAGTTAAAGCATAATGTTAGCTAGCTAACATTAGCTGGCTGGCTCGCTAGCTAACATTAGGTGTATGATCTGAGTAGTAATATTATTCATAAATAATATTATTAACTTGTAAAGAATGATCTTGTTGTGAGTTTATTTTCCTGTAATAATTACATTTACGTCATTTAGCAGACGCTCTTATCCAGAGCGATTTACAGTTAGTGAATACATTTTTTTTTTTTATACTGGCCCCCCGTGGGAATCAAACCCACAACCCTGGCGTTGCAAACACCATGCTCTATCAACTGAGCTACATCCCTGCTGGCCATTCCCTCCCCTACCCTGGACGACGCTGGGCCAATTGTGCGCCGCTCATGAGTCTCCCGGTCGCGGCCAGCTGCGACAGAGCCTGGATTCGAACCAAGATCTCTAGTGGCACAGTTAGCACTGCGATGCAGTGCCTTAGACCACTGCGCCACTCAGGAGTACAAATTAGCTAAAGTTAAGACATTGTCAGCTATATGATATGGTCATTATTTGAACTGGCTAGCCAGCTAACTTAACATTAGCTAGCTAGCTAACAAGTTAGAAACAAACCAAAACATTGTTTAGAAAGTTGCTTTTAGTTGCCTGGTTTGCTAGATTGACATATACTAAATTCATTTTTTAACGGATGGGTTTATTGGTGTTAAAATACCCCAGTTAGGCTATCATGCAGCCTGTCGTTTCGTTTTTGTTTTTATACTTTTTCATAATGACAAGTTTGATGTTGGACGACAATAGAATGTTAATGGTGTCACTTCGACAACTGTCTACAGACATGTCGATAGACGTAGTATAAACCAGCCTTTAGTCTAGAAATCTTTGGTTGTTTAGTACACTACCATACTCACTCTGTTTAGCACATGGTTTCACATGTGAATCCTTAAAGAGATGGGTGGGGCTAAGGCTTAAAAGGGTGTGAACGATGCTGAATGGATGTACACAAAGAAGAGCTCTCCAGTAGGTGTACCAAAACATTTAAGGGCCATTTTCTCAAAGGTGGGGGTACAAGTTTATCAACTTTCAAAGCAGAATTACTGTTCCATTGTTCCTCAACTGTAGTGTATGATATACCATTTTCTAGCTCTGAGTCTCTACTTTCATCAAATGTAAAAAACACCATTTCAAATTTTGCTACATTTTCACATATTTGGAGGCATAATTCATGGCACATTTGACCCCCTATGCACTTTTAGCAATTTTTACAGCCCAGTACTGGGTTATCTTTAGCCCTCGATTATGACTCTCAGTTCCATTACATAACACATAACACGTGTCGCTTGCGGTATGGTTTTGGAAGCATAGTCTTTCATATTAGCTTTTGAGCAGGCTGAAAGAAACAGTTGCATTTAAGCATTATACTGTACATCCTCCCTCATGTACAGCCTTTGACTTTGAAATCTTATTAATCTCAGTTACCCAGAAGTTAAATTCCATTAACAATTGTGATTACCTTTGTGCAAAGGAAGCAAGAGGAAACTCTAGGCCAAGCCCCTCCCTTCCGCTAATTTCACCAGTGTTTATCATGGCCAAAAATGACTTTATTTTTTTTCATAAATTTTTATGATATAGCCAATTTTGACTTAGTGGCTGTGGAAACCGTTTATATTCCGCACACGGGCTTGAAAACTGCCTTCGCACAATCCAGATTTGTCCAAATAATCAATGAAACCAGGAACGACTGGTGCTCGTAATCACATAATTCTATGTGAGCCTTGACAGACTCGCAACGTTTCATTTGTCCACGAGCGTCTACAGTGCCACATAGTTGTCATTTTCTCTTATCTTTTGATGTATCGCTTACTTTTTTTCAAACTTAGTAAAGACAGACATTAACATACATTCTGAGTTTAGAGTCAATTGGATGATGATTTTATGACAAATCCAAGATGGCGGAAAATACAATATGGCGGACCTTATGGGTCCTTGAGGCAAATTGTTTCTTTATGATCAGAAACAGTTATATTCCAAGTTTCGTGGTTGTATCCAAACGGAGCAGCGGGGCTGAGCCTTAGACTTTGAATGCTTATTACAGCACCACCTATGGGCCAATATAATGTTTTGGGGTTTCTGAGTAGCGGTGTTGATATACTTTAATATTGCCAAAGTATATTTTTTACCAATCGAGCATTGAGATATTGCAACAAGTGTGAAAGAATAATAAAGAAAAAATAAGAATTCTATCAAAAACAATAGCTTCGCTGCCAGCACCCCTAATAAATACACTGAAAGTATACGTTTGGGATTTTAAGACCTGGGCCAGTATTTGTCAATTGTCTAAGAGTAGGAGTGTTGATTATTGACAGAGGGGACTTGATCCTAGATCAGCACTCCTGCTCTGAGACACTTGGTAAATACAGACCCTTTATTTTCCACTGAAATGCTCTATTGTAGCTTGACCCAGACAGTTTTGTGTGTGTGTGTTCATAACAAGGTTATGTGGTAAAAGGGAAAGTAATTGAGGTCTTAAAATCCCGAACTTAATCTTTAAAGAGTGTGTGGAGAAGTGAAGAGTTTAAGAGTGTGAATGCTGTATTGTTAAAGCATCCTTGAGCGATGACATCTCCATGACAACAAACTGAACTGCCAAGGGAGAAATAAAAAGTATGAGGGACACTGTGTGTATGTGCGTGTGTGTGCGTGTTTTGAAGTTGAAACTTTTCCACTTTCAATTTCTTTCAGCTAAGCTGACAAATAGCATAATTGAAAAGCGCTAAAGTGTTTTGGACAGCAGAGAATGCAGTCACATTGGAGAATGCACCAAGGTCATTAATGATTTCTTGCGTCACAAGTTACTGAGGTAAAGTCTGAACCCTGTAAAGAAGTTCCTGCTCTAGTAAACAGTTTGAAACATTCACCCACTCAAAACCCATTTCTCCACCGGTATGTCTTTCTTTATGACCATACCCATTTACACAAGTTTGCATCTTTCTATATGATTGACTGACTGACTGTCTGTCTGTCTGTCTCTCTCAGAGAGATAGTAACCCAATTCCATTTCACCTTCTCCTCTGCACTTTTTGTAGTCTGAAAAGAAAAGCGTAGGCAATATGGCAATAGTTCCTTGAAGCTCCTGATAAGCTAGGTGGAATTAATATCATATTGCTAACACCTATCCATTCCTTTACAAATCTACAAGGACATGGAGTGGTGGGATTGGGGGAGAATAAGCTATGCCAAAGGACAATGTCCTCATGCAATGTTGCTCACTTTGTCCATAGTAAATCCTAGATCAGTGCGTAAAGGCTACCTGTTATATTTCTGATCTTGAACAGTAAGCTGACCCTATACCTGTGTCTAAGGAGTGTTGCTCACCTTGTGCGTAGTAAGCTGATTCTAGATCTGTGTTGAAGGCTAGCTGTAGTATTTCTCACCATGTACAGAGACCTGCCTCTGATCATACAGACCTGGTTGGCCCATTCTGCCATCTCAGCTGTTTCCAGCAGGTGGCGCGCTGAGTTGAAGTCTGATGCCAGGTGGTGAGCACCCACAGGAGGCTCTCTGACAATGTTAGGACAACATAGTAGTACTGTTAATGTGTTTTGGTTAAAAAAATTCAATTACTTTCATTATTACATTGTAACGTATGACACAAACAGATACACAGAGGATTTATTTTTTACAAATCTGTCACCTATTGGTCACCACACACTAATTAAATGTAATCAACCAAATTACCACGAACTCCGCAGCATGGAACCCAAAAGATGTGTTATTTGACAGTGTGTATCATACAAATGTGCTCTGTGGCGGCCAAGTTAGAGTTATTCCTTTTGTTATGGTTATTGTATATATATACAGTGCATTTGGAAAGTATTCAGACCCCTTCCCTTTTTCCACATTTTGTTACGTTACAGCCTTATTCTAAAATTGATTAAATAAAAAGAATGTATCATCAATCTACACACAATACCCCATAATGATGTTAGTCCGCTAGAGACCCGTTTTCATTGTATTAAGTTTCTAATCCCTACCTACACCGTGTACGTGTTTGTGTCTTGTGTTATCATTTTTAATTAGTTAGTAAATAAAAAATTAAATCAATTTGTGTGATACGGAATGATCAGTAAGACTCAGGTTCGTGCAGACTTAAAGAGTCTACGACTTTCAGAATGAGACTGATATGAGGTAAATTATTAATAAATGACTGTTAAATGATAAGAGATATCTAGATATCTTTAGAGTAATTTTTTCCCGTGGTGACCCAAATTCCTAATGAGTTAATTGTTACATTATTAATTTAATCTAGTAACAATTAAACATAGTAGGTAATTATTCGATAAATAATAGTCATCACAACAATGAAAGTCACGTAAGGACATATTGGTGCCCCCGTGTGAGGAGTCTAAGATAGAACTAGGCCATACTGTTTAATTCAGTCTATAGGAATTGTGTAGCAAGATACGTTGTACACCAATAGCGCTGTAGGCAGGATTGTTGTTGAGAGTGGAGTGTGTGTGGTCCCTTTTCATCCAGATACTAGTAGGGAGAGATTGACTCCAGTGTTGTATATCTGACGAAAAGTCAGTGTGTAGGGGATTTACTGAATGCTACGAGCTAGGACATATGAGCCAGCCAATGCAGTTGTCAAGAGAAATAGACAAGGTTGAGCCAACCGTGGACTATTTCTGTCTCTCGCGTTTCAGAAGCGAGTAGACTCGGTCAGTATTAATTTCTTGAGCTAGGACATATGGGCCAGTAAATTAAAGAAATTTGACAATATATCGTTGTTGGCTGAAGCAAAGTATTATCTCTCTGTCTATTGCCCTTCAGTAGCGTGAGTAAGACCAACGGCTGTAAGGGATCGGGGGTTGGCTGGGTCTAGACAGAGTCTGACACTTCCCCGATCTACAGAGAGGGGGAGTCATCAGACTCGATCTGGTTCACCTGAGTTCTGAGCACACCTGTCCGTAATTAGGGCAGGATATAAGGTGTGCTCAGAAGTTCAGTCGGTGCGAGGTATTGTTCCTTTGTGACTTGCTAAGCGTTTTGTTCCGAGAGAGAGAGAGAGAGAGAGAGAGAGAGAGAGAGAGAGAGAGAGAGAGAGAGAGAGAGAGAGAGA